>NW_015505719.1:0-54672 GCF_001515645.1 Sinocyclocheilus grahami | reverse complement strand
TCTTTCAGACAGATGAGACGTGCAAGTATTCAAACTTAGTCTTATTAATTGATCCATTAGGTATAATTTGCACCTTTTTAAAAGGGTGTGTTTGAACTAAGAATCTGATGTCTCCTTGAGGCTGTAGATCTGCTGAATATGCAAATGGTTCCATAACTTCATATTCTTATTTTCTTTTATCTTTACTGCGTTAAGCTTTAACCCTTTCCTATACAAACTGTATGCATGTGTGTGTGTATATATGTGTATGTTAGACCAATTTAAGTGTTTATGTAGTATGTTAGACTAGTTTAAGTGTTTATGTAGTTAATAAAGTCTTACTTGTATCACACTTGATGTTGTTCATTGTTTGCTCATAACTGGAGTCCCTAATCATGCAGATTTATGCCTTTAACCAGGAAATTAACGTTCTTAGAATTGACAGACAGTTGACCCTGAGAGGTCAGCTAAATATCTACAGCAGATCTAAATATTTATAATTAATTATAACTAGTTATGATTAATTATTCATATTTCCCCATGAGCTGATTCGCTACACAGGCATGAATATACATGCACGCACTCATCCCTCATTCTCTCCATCATGCCATTCATGAAAAAAAAAATTCAGATATTTTTGTTCAAACATTACTTTTAACTGATGAATGCTCTTACCTTCTCCTCTTCTTCACTTTTTCATAGCTTGTCCCTCAGTGAGGGCAAAGATTAGACTAATTAAAGTTTTTCATTAATGAATTGCCCTTGTAAGGTCCATACGCCCCTCCTGCTGTGCTGAGACAACTGTGGCATTTGTCAATGTTATGCATTTTCTCAACATAGATCAGACTGGTGACATGTTTGAGGTCATATTCCGGCTTTTCAAGTTTACAAATAAGTTATTTCCCTCAAATCTCCCTGTCTAGATGTGTTACTGAGCAGTATTTGCATCATTTCCCAGGCCAAATTGACTCACCCGGGCAAAATAGTGCAGAATGTTGTTTGATGCTGGGGGCAGTCGAAGTCGTGCCGAATGATGGGATTACGGCACTCGTGGATTTTTCTGATTGCTGTGTAAAAAGTGAAGGTTGGCAGTTCTGTATGCAAATTCGTTCCAGCAGGGGAGAGGTTGATGATTCAGCGCCAGACGGTCGTAGCCATAGCGACCCAGACACTCTCTACGTCTTGCCCATCGGAAGCAGCAACACACAATGAGGGACCCTCAGTGACAGGTTGCTAATGGAAACAGTGACATGGTCAGAGCAGTGGGCTGCACACATGGCACCTTCCAGCCTTCCACATACACAGCTGCCTAATACAGCCACAAATACAATTACACACTGATTAGTCCCAGACGGCTTATTTACCCAAACACACAATTGCTCAAGGTCAGGGCAGATGAGGGGTCTCTCCTTTCATTCTCTCGCACTTCCTGGCACCTCTATCACAGTTTTTTTTTTTCCCCTCCTTTTGCTTTTTGTTCGACTTCAATATTTCTCTTCTGGCCTCTACTCCACTATGGTAGTAAGACATTTGCTTTATACTACATAATTCAATGAGACTGACATGATTTACAATGTTTTCATATTTCCACAGATGGTTTTCTCCTGGTGTATCTTAATTCTTCGTAATCCATTTCAGTTGCAAGTGTATCACTGCAGTCTGTGATGAAGGAAATGAGTCACATGTGATGTAAGCATGCAATCTCTCTCTCCCTCATTCTCTATCCATCCATCCATCCATCCATCCATCCATCCATCTATCTATTGTATATATAATTAGTTCATGAATGAATAATGAATTAAGTCTTTACTTTGAAACTATTTTCACTCAGAAATTGCTACTAAATTTCACAAAATAAAGAGAAACAAGCAAGTAACACATTGAATTAAACATGAAATTATGTAGAAAGACAGAAATAGCATTCTCTTGTAAAACATATTGCAGTAAACTTTTATTATTTCAAAAATCTTATTTTTTATAGTGTAGATATTTTTACTCATCTCTCACTTCTCTCCTTTTCACACCAATATAATATCAAATACAGTTGCCCTTAAACCTTGTGAAAGATATCTGCTCAGGTGTCTCATCAAAAGGAAAGGACTCTTCCTGTTGAGACTGATTTTCACTTGTAGTATCTTTTTTTTTTTTTTTTAGTTTAAACGTTGAGACTGATTTTCACTTGTAGTATTTTTTTTTTTTTTTTTTAGTTTAAACGCTTATTTTTTTAAATACTATTAATGACAGCATTAAATACGGTATGAAAAGAAAAAGCTAATTTCTGGTTTGGTGGTGATGAAAAGCCTTACTGATGAGGTTGTGGCCATGCATAAGACAAAAAAGCTTGCAAAAAAAGGTATATGCAACAATGCCGATATTGAAGTCGTAATTCCTTTTTGAGCTCTCCGAGGTCTTTCTTAAACCCAACAGACACAGTTTGCATGGTGATTATTATGTCCATTGAGTGGCTGCATTTAGGGGATGTTACTGACAGGCTGACAGCATGGAGAAGATGAATTGGTCATTCACTCTTCTGGCCGTGTATACAGCAGATGTTTTATCCTAGTGTCCCCCTTTGAGAGTGTTAATTATGCTTGTAAAGGAGTTGCTTTAAAGAGGCAGAATAAGATGTAATCAATGCTTAAGTGAGCTGTTTGTGTGCAGAGAGAGACAGAAGGTGGAATACACAAAGCCAAAAGATTTCACAGTCTCTGGGCAGCCATTGTACACACTCTCTCTCTCTCTCTCTCTCTCTCTCTCTCTCACTCACACTCACACTCACACTCACACTCACACTCACACTCACACTCACACACACACACACACACTCAAATTCAAAGTCTGTTATGTTGTGTCTTTGAAAAATATATTTTTTGAAAGAACAGTTCAGTGGTAGGCTACAGTTTCACACATACTGGTAATTCAAAGAGCTCTTGATCTTGCTTTTATGCAGATTTAGATTAGCATGTTGTTTTCATAATAGCCTATAGTAGTTTTAGAAGTGATGTTTTTTAATTAAACAATATCATATGAGCATGTGTGCTGTTGTATTGAAAATGATTTTAATCACAGTTGTGCAGATATTCAGACCAACAGTATGATTGCAAGTATGATAATCATTTTTATAAAACAGTTAAAAAAACAATAATTAAAAATGGGTAAGTCACAAAATTGACAGTGACACACATATATATTGATCAAAATGAAATCTTGAAATCCCAAAATGAAATATTTGAGTCTCAAACAGTAGTGGTGTTGCTGGATGAATCTGTGTTGTTGAACAAATGGGTTGAGTGAATGATCTAACGGTTTACAGTGGCTGCATCTAAAATCACTGAATAGGTATTCTTTTAAATATGTAATTACTTTATCAATGATTAAAAAGTATGTTCTATATAGTATGAATGTGTGTAGTATGAATGTAATCCAGACATTATGTGAACATTTGATGACATGTTTTTAGTCCAAATTCACTTAACATAAGTCAAGTGTTTAAAATAACTTACTTTTGTGGTCTGACGCAGTTTCATATCAGAGAATGAGGCAGAAATCATGATATTTTATAGTATTCTATAAACAGTGGTAGAAGTCGATTAACATTGCATTATAAATAGACTTTATTCTTATAAAAAAATACAGAGGTGGCTTATTGTATTGATGTTTCATCAGGTAAAACATCTCTAACTGCATTTTTTTCAGCTACAGCGACAGCTGGATGCCTTGCCTTTGTCCATATAAGGTATTTCCTGGAACGGCATTAGTTCTATTACTTCTGAGAGTCTCAATTGTGGAGTTTCTGCGAGAGGGCACCCTCTAGCAATGAATGAAACAGACAATAAACAGTCAGAAACAGTCCATCTTGAAAATGGCTTTTGTAAGTACAGTGGGTACGGAAAGTATTCAGACCCCCTTAAATTTTCACTCTTTGTTATATTGCAGCCATTTGCTAAAATCATTTAAGTAAATTTTTTTTCACACACAGTTTTTAATAAATCTGCAAAAATGTCAACAATTCTGTGTTTTTCTGTCAATATGGGGTGCTGTGTGTACATTAATGAGGAAAAAAAATTAACTTAAATGATTTTAGCAAATGGCTGCAATATAACAAAGAGTGAAAAATGTAAGGGGGTCTGGATACTTTCCGTACCCACTGTATATCTGCAACCAAATCCATTTCTTCTCCCCTGTCAGCCATTGTGGGTTAAAAACCAGCTGTTAAATCTACAGGAATATATTTTAGCTTGTGCAGTTTGCTACAGATATGGTTTGCAAGCTCCGAGATGTGAAAATGCTGATGTTATTATATGCCTGCTAGATGGCCCCAGTGTTGCCAACTCAAAATCTGATTGGTTAAAGCAACAGTTTCATTGCCATTTATTTTAAGCTATAGGTGCCCGCACTGTTGATTCTGAAGGTTTCAAGGAAGATTTCTTCGACCCTGGTAACACATGATGTCAGCCATTGGCTGAAATATGATTGGATAAAAGCTCTAACATAAACATGCACTACTGTAAGCAGCCCAACCAAGAGAACAAGAGAAAAGCTATGAAATTAATAGAATATTATTATTATATGGTGATGCTCTTGTCTTCATCATAGGAAATTCAATATGCTTGGTGTAATGTGTCTGTATGTTTGGACGTGTGTATGACCATGAGAGTGTGTTTTTGTGTATCGAAAGAGCTTGTGTTCATACTGTAAGTAAAAGGCAGTGATGAAAGCTAAGTACATGGACAAAGATAACATTGTGCACGACTTTGGCTTTTAAGAACAAGATGTGCTTGAGAAAAAAACCATGCCACTTACAGCTGTGTACGATTAATGATGCCTATGATAAGATGCATACTAAGTGTCGTAGTAATCTGGATGCCTTGGTGTGTGTATATCTTAAAAGAAACCTAGCATGCTGATACAGCTGCCAGGGAGTTGTCATTTTATATGCGATTGAATAATCCTTACATCACATGGTCAACATTTGGTTTCGCAGTTAGTTCACAGATGCACCAGGCTGCCTGAAATTCAGCTATTATAATATTCAGCAGCAGACTGTAGAGAGAAATACTGAACTGTGGAAAATGAGGTCGACGTACAGGAGGCCACGACCACAGAGCAGAGGGCCAGAGAGCCTTATTTTGATTTAGCCGTGTTGACTCTCCATGCAGTTCATTGCATACAGAATGCATGAGGGCTCTATTTTAGATTCATTTTGTGTTGCATGAATATTTCACACACTCACTGGACTTTGTGGCAAAGCAAGTCACTCTCCATTCGCAAGAATACTGTTGTGACATGTATCGTATAAAAGGATCCAGACAACCAGGTTTGTTTTCTCTTTCGGTAAACTCTTTTTGTCCTTCTGAACGACTGTAATTCAGAATGTCATTTTTTTGTGCAGAATATTGTTGCAGAGTACAGTTAAACAGGCTTGCTATACATACTGTTTGTGTGACTGTTTATAGTCTTCTCTTGTGAAGGTTTCAGTCTTTCAGTCATGTATAATTCAAAGCCAGGCTCTTGGTTACATCACTAGATACATTCATTCCAAACCTCTGCAATCAGACTCCCTGCAGCTTCCTTTGATAACCAACCGTAGTGCAGTCCATACACTTAATGCCAGACCCAATATTACGGAATCACACTTGTTGCTCAGAGTGGGAGGCATCCAACCGTTCAGCCCATGGTAATTGAGAACACTGCCATAACAGAGGCAAGTTGAACTGCCTCATCACAAAGTAGGGGTCCTGAAGTCCTTTGCTGATGTTACACCTCTTTTGTCCACTCTGCAAAATGACCATTTAGTTTAAAATTATGTTATTGCTTACAGGACACACTGCATTTGCAAACATTAGTGTCCTCAACTGACTTTTAGCTCCTTGTGTACCCTGCATTATACCTTGAACCATTCATTTGCTGTCCGAGTTCATTTTCAGAGAATTTTAATTAACAGATTAAAAATATAGAAAATTAGGGCTGTCAATTAAACATAATTTAATGTGATTGATTTACAAAAATTGCAATTAATCATGTCCCCTAAATTTTTTATAATTTGACAGCTTTTATAATAAAAATAAATCCTTACTGAGTATGGACAGGAATTGTGAAGTTTAACAATTCTGATTCCTAATGTTCCATTAACGAATATTATATTGGTACAAAATAAATATTTGGAAAAAGCATTCAATTAACTATTTCAGCAATAAATACATTTGAATGAAAAAAGGTCTACATTGGTTGTGCTGTATGTGTTTGATTCCCTAAAAAGAACCAACTCATTGAGGTATTCGTTCAGGAATTGGACTAAACTGCTTGTGTTGTCCCACAAGCCTACAGTGAATGGATGGATAAATGGATTGATGGCTTGGAGGATGGATGTGCTGTATGTGTTTGATTCCCTAAAAAGAACCAACTCATTGTGGTATTCGTTCAAGAATTGGATTAAACTGGTTGTGCTGTATTAGTTTTATTCACTAAAATGAACTGTCCCAAAAGTCCCAGATTTGTGCGAGAATTAGAGGTAACATTTTAGCATAGGGGCCAATTCTTACTATTTACTAGTTGCTTATTAGCATACCTATTATTAACATATTGGCTGTTGATTAGTACTTATAAAGCACATATTCTACATGACCATATTCTTCATCCCTAGTCCTACCCCATACCTAAACTTAGCTACATTACTAACTGTTAACAAGCAGAAAATTAACTTTTTACTGGTTTACTGAGGCAAAAGTCATAGTTAATGGTTTGTTAACAGCAAGAATTTAAATGAATTAGACTGCACTGGTCGCTGTAGTTAAAATAGTGGCAGAATACTGCAGAGAACTAGTAATTTACTACAATGTTACATTTTTTCCGACCGCAAAAATGTGTAAGAACCATTAATGGAACCATAAATAATTACTGGGCCAATCATTAGGTAAAACCTAACAAGTCCAGCTAGTGTGAGTTTAAAAGGCCCAAAAAAATTGTTTGTAAATGTGCATATCTTTCTCTCGCTGTGTCCATCTCCAGTCAAGCTCTGTCATCCTCATGACATTGTCTCTGTGACTTTGACAATTATGTGCTGATAGAAAAATAGAGGCAGGGGACACCTATGGGGTGTGTGATTGCTGTTATGGAGGAGCAACTGATAAAATGCAGGGGGGAAAGTTCTCCCGGTCAAAGGACGGTCAAGCTGAGAAATAAATGCAGTGCTTTGCCGAGGAGGAGGAGGACAGAGGGAATGAAGCGAAACACTGAATGAGGGGGAGAAAGGTTGAGCTGAACATGTGACTGTGAAAACCAAAGGCACAAAAGAGGAGGAGAGGAAAAACAGGGAAAATGAGAACAGGATTCCGATGTGCAGTATGAGTAGATGTTTGTGCAAGCATTAGATGGGATATGTGTTCAATCAAAGCCACAGCAGTAACGTATGTGATTGGCTTTGGCAGAAAGAGCAAACGAGCCCAAGCATGGAGAAATACAAGATGTGAAAGGGAAGGGGGTAAATATGTATCCGTGCTAAAAATTGCATAAGTATGTGCCAGTGTGTGAAATGTAACAAACCCTGGGAAAAAAAATGGGAGAGTGTGAGATACTAGAGGGGAAACAAAGGTATGGCATTGTGCTCGGTCCAGCAGAGAGAGCAGAACATCTAATCCTGTACCTCTGACTCTCTCATTAACTCACAGAGAGAGCAGGTGAAATATGAGAGGAGGAATGGAAAGTTATGGACTGCGTGTGTCTGTGAGTGCCGGTGTGCTCTTTCAGGAAATTAAGTTTCCTGTTGATTTGTTTTGCCCACATTTGAGTGCGACAAAACCAATTAAAACTGTATAATATTAGTTGCAGTGCTATGCTATGCTCAATATGTAGATGCAACACAGAGAAATATTTAAGCACTCGGACCATGCTGTTTCATAGGAGATTTAAATGAAAAGAAAATTCATCCAAAAATTTAAATTCTGTCATTACTCAGTCTTGTGTCATCCTAAATTAGCTTGATTGGAACACAAAAAGTGATTTGTAAAAAAAGAATCCTGGCCATACTATTTCATAAGCTGTCAAAAAGCACTATAAAAGCACCAAAAATTAAAGTGGTTCATGTGAAGTCTACTGAATTCTCTTTCTTTCTTTTTATTTGGATCTTCCATTAGTTTTTGTAATTTTTGACCTTGACAGCTTCACTACTCATTCACCTTTATTATACTGAAAGAGTGGCCGGATATTCTTTTTAAAAATTCACCTTTTGGATTCCGCATAAGTAAGTCATACTGGTTAGGGACAACATGAGGGTGAGTAATTTTTTTTTTTTTTTTGTGAACAGTTCCTTCAGATGCAATGACATGCAAATGGAAACAAATGAAAATGCAGTAAAAACATGAAATATGTATGACCCCTGAAAATTCAGGTAGTGACGACAACTACTTTTCTCAAATCTGTAAAGAACTGGCTTCAGTACAAAACTAGTTGTTAACAGTGTAATTAAAGATACACCAGAAATATGTTTCACTTTTTCTCTCTCTGTCTTTTTAAATGTGCTGCAAACAAGTCACACACAAAGTTTTCTAGTTACTGTAGTCAATAATAGCATTAAATGCTTAAAGGTACAGTTCACTTGAAAATTCTATCATCATTTACTCACCCTCAAGTTGTTCCAACCTGTATGACTTGCTTTCTTCTGTAGAATCTTTCACACTTTCAACAGTTTTTCACCATACAATTAAAGTCAGTGTATTCCAAAATAACTTTTTGACTCTTGAGACTTTGTCAAGAGAAAAAAATCTGATAAGTACAAGCAAAAGTCTCATTCATTCTCATTGATGTCTATAAGAGAAAAAAAATTAAGATATTAGATCTCATTTGTGACCTTTCTTTCTTATAGAACCAGAATCTACAATGCTACAGTCTCTCACTTCTCTCCACCATCACCAACAGCTGTGAAATCTCCATTTTCCCCCAGCCATAACTACACAGAGTCTCAGTTCACCTCACAAAAGAAACAGGCCTCTTCTGATCCAAACCTTAGAGAGATTGATGAGAGATTGCTTCATTTTTTCTGTCATTTTTCATGAGGCAGGTTGTTTTTCCCCTGCCATCGCTGTCCGTGTTCACTGTACGGTGCAGAGGGAGCAAACACTTCTGCAGTAATTGGGTACAGACCAAGAACTTTGGCGTGGCCCAGCATAAGCCGATGTGAGCCTACTAGGAGTGGAGTAAACATAAAAAGAAGGGAGCAGGGGAGACTGTCGGGGTCCACAGGGACTTGCACAAGAACACAAAGCATTAACATAATGAGGCTATTGGCTGTTGCGTAAACAATCTACCTCATTGTTGTACAGGTGGCACAACATCTCCGACTGCTTCCAGCAGCTGTTTCTTAGAGCCTCTATTCATTCTAAACAGGTCTGCACATGCTCTGATGTGATGATCGATTGGGGAAATTTTTTTTTTATAATTATAAAATTATAAGTCTTAGCTGGCTGCTTGCCTCACATACTATTTGTTGATTTTGTTGAGTCATTGTAGATGCTTTCTGGAACTCTGCTTGAATTTTTATCAGACAGCGCTCTTTCACAGCCAGCAGTGCTCTCTCGCTTAGAAGCGTGAAACAGAATTTGCTGAATTGTGCAATGTGCGCATTATGCTGTGGCATTATAAAAAGAGCCTATAATATGATATGACCTAGAGTCTAATCTATTCTCTAAGGATCCCCTACACACTGTAGCTCTGACCGATTCAGTACGTCCTTTTACAGCGAGTCCATCTCAATGAACCCTTAGCAGTACAGAATCATTATGGATGTGCTATAGAAATTTAAAGATGATTATCTTCCTCTGTATGCAGAAGAAATAGGCTACGTGGATATGCCTTATAGTACCACTCCAGACCTTTTTTGACATTGTCTACCATGGTACTGAATGATCACATATTTATGTACCGCAGTATTTAAGTGGTATGGTACTTCAACAAAGGTCTAAAACAATATGGCAGTTATATAAATTGCCTTCAGTTATATGGTTAAATAAACTGCACATGCAATAAAGAGCTTCTTCATTGCTAATAAACGATAGAAATTGAATAGATTGAACCACATTATCCAGCGCTCTTTTTGTTCACGCTCTTAAAAAATATTGCTTATTGAGGCAAAAGTCATAGTTAATATTTTGTTAATAGCGACAATTGAAACTTAAAGTGTGACCAAATTAGACTGCACTGGTCGCTGGAGTTGAAATAGTGGCAGAATACTGCAGAAAAATATCCGGTTACTATTTCGGTGTGAGAGAAACCACTGCAAACTTACAGCGTGTGAATGAACTGTCCGAATGAAGCAAACTATTTCAGACCTTTTTGCAAATTTATTTGACTGATTAGACCAAGAGAGTTATTCACAAATCTGGCTATGCTAGTTGAGATTCTAAACAGCCGTTAGAAAACACAAGAATTGATTGCTGAAATATTATCAGAGAAAATTATTCTCAAGTCAGTATACATCGATCCCATTGACAAATAAGGATTTATCAGTTCAATCTTTACCAAGACACAGCGGGTCTTGTGCCACAGTAAAAAGGGTCTAGCGACACCCTTGGACCTTGTTATTGCATCCAAAAACCCAACGTAGTTTCTTCTCAGTGCACCTTCATTTCAGCAGTTCTAGATGATCAAGATAAATTCTTTAAAATTGCTATCAAATTTAATTGACAAAGGGAAAGATAAAAAAAAAAATTAGGCTGAATTCTTAAATTCCTCCTCTACTCCTGAGGCCAGATTACCAGCTAGCCTGCTGGTTTAAATGAATATCCGATCGAGTCTGAAAGAGAGGCAGGATTTCGGCAGAGCACAGATGCTATGCATAATTCTCCCTCAGCAGAAACAAATGCATTATCGTTAGTTCTTTAATCAACGCAAAAAACAACAAGCTTTCCGTTAAAGTGACTCCTCATCCTCTCTCCTGGCTTCAAGTAAAACAATATTCAGTAGACGCAAGCTAAATGACTGGCTGAGGTTTCCCCAGTAACAGGTTACAAAGTGACAGACACACACACACACACACACACACACAAACAGGGCGGCACACATATGGCATATCACTGAGAGGCAGACTTTGTTTCAGGCTAAAGATATTCTGTTCAGCTCATGTTGGCAACATCTACTCCCTCAGCCCATCTCTCCTTCACTCCTGTCCTCATTCTCCACATATAGCCCGCTGCCCCACTATCCTAAATTTCCAGCATCAGAAAAAAAGCAATCGGTACAGGTGACAGATTGTCAGGCTCAGAGAACGGGAAAATGAGGCGGGGGGGGGGTAATGTCAAGAAAGGGGATCCCACAAACAATCTCGTGAAAAAGTGGGTTACTGGGGCTGCTGGGATTGGTGAACAACAATGTGGTGGAGACAAGACTGGAGAGACAATGGTGATGACATGTTCTGAGCCAAAGAAAATGAGTGTGTGAGTGTTAATGTCTGGTGTTTCTCAACCGTACTTGTCAGTTCAGTGTCAGTACATACTAACAAGGCTTGCAGGTCAGTTCTAAATTTTTATGTGATGGAAAATGGCTCAGAATACCAAGATCTGACATACTTTACTGTAATCATACAGCATTTTTTGACCAATGTGAATGGGCTTGATTACTGTATATAAAAGCCTGGTTATAATGTTTTTTCAAAATGTCAAATTTTAATGCAATTTAATGAATAACTTATGCCATTATGAATAAGAAAATTTATATAAATTGTTTTTTTAATAACATTATTAATGCCTGTTTTCCATGGGCAGTAAAAGCACATTATTTATTGTGCCAGACAAATAACAATGTGCCTCTTTTCTGTGAAAATTTTGTTAATTTGCACTAAAAAGAGTGATAATTCATCTAACAACTCACTGAATGCAAAACTACTTCATCACATTAATCATCTAGTTAAACTGGGTTGTGGATGTAAAATTTGCTGTAGTCATTTAGTGAATTCGCCCAAGTCTGTAACATCTATGATGAACTCAACTGACATCTTTCCCAACCGTTAGAAACCTGTCCCACTTGTTTTCGTTCACACAATCACCCCGCTTTCCATATTAACGGCTCAAACTGACACACCTGACACAACATGTTGTGCATGATGTAGACTCATGATTAACAGCCTGGCCTGGAATAGTCACACAACGAATAAGCAGTAAAGAGTGTATGTGAAATGAATATGCTGAACACACACTACAGGAACTAGCCTAATCTAGTAAATATTCTACTAGATTATTAACAGGAACGATTATGAACGCATTTGTGCTTGACAAACTCATAACCTGCAGCACAAAGGTAAACCTTCAAAAAAAAATTAAAAAAAAAATTAAAAAAAAGGACTTCAGCCTTGCATTATACAAACTGATTTTCAGAATGACTTGTTAGTGTTGGCCAGCACAAGCGCTGTAAAGGGTCCAGCCACACAGACCTGTGGGCCAATCAAGCCCCACTGAACATAAAGCATAAATGATCCCAGCTGCAGCCTACAGCCTCTAATAGGAAAACAAACAGAGCATGACCATGTTTACTGGTGCTAGAGTGTGTCTATGTGCACAGACACACACACACACACACACACACATATACACAGCTCTCCCATTACTTAATGCAAACCTTGCAGCCAAAACTGGAGACTGCAGTTAATTTGGATGTATGGCTTCTGGGCCACAAGTCAGTAACAGTCATAAACTTGATATGTATAATTAAAGTAAGAGACGGAATATAGAATAAAAAGTGTCTCCTATGAGTCAAAGTTAGAAACATGCTGATGATGATCATCGACCATAAGCCAGGAACAAAAGGACAGTGTCTCTATGCATCAACAGCTGCCCAGAAGGCATACTAATGCACCAATGATAACAAACGACTGTCCTGCTGGCGGGAAATAAATCCATCAAAAATCAAATGAAGGGATTATCGATACTGTGAACACTACGGAATGTTGATGTGTGAATTATAATGCATCGGTTAGGCACTCGCGTGAGGCCACCTCAGCCAGCACGTGCTCGCTTATGGCATTTGTACGCAGGCAAAACAGTATGAAAAAGAGCTAGAGACCAAAGCAATTTTCATACGGTAATCTACGTTTATTTAAATAAAAACAGTTTTTTTAACGTACTAACTGAAATACAAAAATATGGACTCCAAAAACAGAAGAATGTTCGCTGCGTTTGTTAATAACAGAATGAAAACAAAGGCTCGTGTGTTGTCGCCTGTAGGGGTTTAGATGAACTAATGCAGCTGGACAGATGCGCAATAACGGAGCTCCACGTTTAATATTAAAGCTCTGGAGTTCAGTCAAATAGGAGACATGTGGCAAGCTGATTTACCTTTATTACTTTAACAGTACTTTTTTTTTTTTTTTTTTTACATAGAGTAGTCCAATAGCGACTAGTGTCTTTATTTCACTACACTCTAATTATTCATTCAACCGAAACAATTTTAATAATGACAAGCACATTTCCAAGGGTACACATTTAGGATCTGTGGTTCAGATATGAACTATTCAGCTCCAGCTCGACTAGTAACCATTTCATTAGGTACTAGAAGCTATTGATATTGATCTCAACTGTTACAAGTAACATTCCTCTTCTCACTAGTAACATTTGATTTTTTACTTATATGTAATGACTAGCCTAGTCAGAATGGCTTCTTTATGGTTCAAACAGAAGTCTTACTAGTGCGATTAAAATGTCAATTGTAACAACTGGGATACACGCTAGTATCTATTCAAGCTGGAATAGATACTAGAACCGTTACCTGATGAATAAGGAGTATAAGTAACAAAAACAAAATGCTAGTTAGTGTTAAGTAATAAATGTCAAACCGGCTTGCCACAGACATATGAACGCATCGTGGTCACCATCTGCCGCAGCAGGGCTCGGGTGAGAATTTGAGGGGGCTGTATCGGTTCATGGGCGATCTGTGATGAGGGCTCACCTTACGTTTGATCTTTTTCCTTTTTAAACGTACAGGGTGACTTTAGTGGGGCCATCGGCTCTAACAGCACAACCAAAAGGGGCGTTGTCTTTGCCAAAACATGTTCACACAAATACGCACAACCCTCCCAAAGTCCTGAAATAAAGGGAAGCAGCCCTTGCTCAAGGCATGCAGAAAGTCCCAAGCGCTCATTCCTTGCCGGTCACCAGCGACAGCTCCTTGAGAATGCCACTGGCGTCCACGCGCCGTCTCTCGCGTATCATCTCCTCCAGGCTGCGGAACATGAGCGTGTGCGCGGTGCTCTCGGACAGGTGCACCTTCAGAAAGTAGCGCTGCTCGACCGAGTGCGCCTCCCCGCCCGCTTTAAACTCCCGCTTGCCGAAACGGCACCAGGCTGCGAAACTTTCCGAGTTCGTCCAGCAAATCTCGCCGCTGCTGAGCCCCACGTGCCCGCTCGCGTTCTGCATCACCAAATCAGCTGGCAGCGGTCGGTAGCGGTACCGATTGTTCACTATCCTGCCCTGCCGACCGCAGCTGATCTCAAACAAGCTGTCCTTGCGGATCTCCCCCTTGTAGAGGTGAATAACCTGGTCCTCCCCTTCAAAGATCGCCCAGTGCGGGGGTTGTGCGTTGGCCACTAACTCCAGTAGATCCCCGGGTTTGCACATGGTCAATAAAGTTTTCACCGAATAAACATTCAGGTCCTCGTTCTCTCGCAGTTTGGAGTATATACATTCCTGGCAGCAGAACGCCGAGTACTCGATCTCGTTGAGCACAATCGGACCGTCTTTGCTCGGGCTGTTGTTGTCTTTAAAGCTGTCTGACTGCGATCGATCGTCCAGCTCTTCCTCTTCATCGGAAAAGAAATACGCCACGCCAACACGCAACTCGTCCTTCTCGATGCCCGATGGATCCCCGGTGGGTAGCTCGCTGTAGTTTAGGTGGGTGATCCGGTCCAGTTGGTTTCCCATCAATAACAGGGCAGAGAAGAGACATGGAATACTGCTTCTGAAATACAAAAGGCTTATGTGAGTGTCATGCTAGAGAGGCGGACTGGAATTATTCTGACGCGCCCAAAAATGCTGTCTAGGTACACAGCCGTAGTAAGTCACCTCACAACACAATAAACCACGCGCACCTGGGCGCGTAAACAAGCCAGTCGCGCAGAGCGCGGCACAAAGAGGCAAAGGGCGAGTCAATGTTGAGCTGCTCACGAAGCTCTTGTTAATAAGTTCACAACACCTCGAACGGACGCGTACCTGCGTATTTCCCCAGGACTATGGCTAATGGTCCTTTCTCTCCATCGGTGCTTGCGCTGTGTGTATCCCGCAAGGTCTCCAAAACAAAACGCGTTCGACTCCCCCTTACGTGTCCTCCAAGGTACACTGGATTCTCTAACACTTTGCACCGCCTCACTTTAAATAGTCTAGAAAACTCCGCCCCGACCAGCAGAACCTGCCCTCCTCATGGCGATTGGTTCAGAGCCCTCATGAAAAACTTAGACCTTTGCTCAGAGGCGTATAATATTACAGCTGTTTGTGTTGTTCGCAGCCTTCAAGACCCAAAGGGTTTGGCAGATTTGTCAAATATAACAATAGTAAATCTAGGCTTGAAATAGAGCTAGGAAAGGTTAGAGATTCATTATAAGGACATGTGGTTTCTGAATGCTTGATTAGCTCGGTCAAAACAAGAGCTTTTGTTTGCAGGGAAAACACTTTATTAAAGCAGTATTCAGATTCAATACATAATGTGGGCATAATGTTGATGACCAACGACCACAAAAATAATTTAGCCTTGTCCCTCATTTTTTTAAACCATGAGCAAAATTGAGGCACTTTTAAAAATGAAACTTACAATTTAATAAATGCACACTCTTTCTTTAAGCATTATTTAATTCTGATGTTGTCATGGCAATAAAGTTATGAAACTACAGTATAACTTAAACACAAAAGGGTTAGTAAGCATTTTTTATGCATCTTCGACACTTTATAATAAGGTCTCATTACATTGGCTAATGCAATTACATTAATAAGCAGTACATGGTTCTGTATTTATGAATCTTCGTTAATGTTGTTTTATAAAAATGCAATTAAAAATTCATTTAAAATGTAAAATTAAAAGTTAATTTATATAATATTAATAGATACAACTTTTTATTCTAATGATTTATTAGCAAATATTGAAATTAGCATTGATTAATAAATTATTTAGAAGTATTTTTCACTGTTCATGTTAACTAATGTTGTTAACTAATAGATGCAACCTTATTGGAAAGAATTACCTATTTACAAATTGGCCCCATTCTGTTCTATTGTAAGTGCCTCACTGTAACCCAGATTTTTTGCTCTTTTTAGATAAAAGGAGGGACAAGATCAAAATTATTTTTGTGGTAATAAGCATTATGCCATAAATGCTGTGAACTGAGCTTATCTTGCATTGAACCTGGAATATTCCATTAACATGACCAGAATCTATAGGATAGAAGCTGTTTTTCTGTCAGGTCTGGTGTGGTCCTCAGAATCCTCCATTTATCTTCCTCACACACGCTAGCTGTCATGAGGCTCGGACAGTCAGGTGACTGAGTAATTCCTTGCGGCATCGTCCAGCCATTCATAATCAAGAATTTGCCGAAATGAAATTCCAGCCCTCATGCAATAACGCATGCACACGGACATACTCCGTATCGACACTACCATAGTATCCCACACGCAGACACATATTCCCACACAAACAAGGCACTCGAGTGGCAGGCTTGAAGTTGGAATGATTTAGATTATAATTATTCTGCAAAGACAGATCCAATTATTCACCTATGAAATGGATTGCCCTTGTGTCTCAGTAATACACCCATCTGTGGTTATGTAGACTGCATGCGTGTTTAATATGTATAGATGCTCTGCTTATGTGCGTGACGGCAAGAGAGAGAGAGAAAGAGAGATAAATAATCTATTTGAAAGGCAGATGTAGAGGACCCTAAAAGAATCCTGATGCTTTGGCACACAAATGCATATACACACACACTCAGGTACACGGCGTACATCAGGAGACCTACCTAGGTGTCAAGTGTGAATACTTGCGTTGCATGCACAAGAGAGTGACAGAAAAGAAATAGAAGAGAAGGATGTGAGGGAAATAAAGGGACAACACACAATATCCAGAGGACTTCTGCACTTTTCTTCGAAATATAGAGATGGGCCGTATTTGCAGTAAACAAGCACGCTGTAATCATATAAGAACACCAGGGAAAACAAGTCAAGCACAAACAAAGAAGAGGAGGAAAGAGGGATGAGAGCAGCGGAGGAATAGAAACCAGGAGAAAAATGGCTTTTGGTAACTATGACCATGTGGCAGTCTTGCATTCACTATATCCAGCTGAAGGCTTAGGCTTTGAGAAAGCAGTATTTTATGGGCTTCATCTAAAATGCTGCCAAGATAACTAATCATTCCCTCTATATGAGTTTAGCAGTTGGTGTATGTGAACCCCTTTCGCAAGCATACAGATAAACACACTTGAATCCATCTTCTGCTCTAGCAGGTATAGAGTTTTTACCTAAAAGAACTCCTTTTGTTGTTGTTATTCCATAGAAATTTTGAGCATTGTAATATATTCAGTGGGGTCCAAAAGCTTGAGACTATATTGAAAATCTGGGATTTTGTTTTTCATTTAAGCTTTGAAAATATTAATAATAATAATAAAAGTAACAAAACCTAAAGTTATACAAAACCTACTGGATTCAGTTTTATTTCTAGGGTGCTCATTAAATAAGCAAATTTGTTACCCTGATCACATGATGCTTTATCACATGATCGTCAGATTTTACATAAACTCGTGGAATTCAAGTGCTGTCGTCACTTTAAAAATAAAATCTAAATCACATAGTCTACCGTTGATTCTTGCACCGCGTTCATCGTCAAGGCCTAAAGAAGTCACTTGAGCTGTAAATGTGAGTTTGTTGTCTTTTCCGTGAACAATGAAACATTGTCAAGAAATGTCTCTTGCTGAGTTTTTAAGTGGAAGCGTTATACACAGTTTTTGCGTTCGACTTCATGCAGCACTGCGCAGATCGATCGCAAGCTGACTTGAAGCAGTGCATGCCGGTTAGTTCAGCTGTATATGTTCTCTAATGCTACTCAAATTTTAATGGTAAAAAATATATGTGACCCTTTTTTATTTTTATTTTTTAAATTGAGATGCATCATCTGAAAGCTGAATAAAAAAGCTTTTAATTGATGGATTGTTGGTTAGGATAGGACCATATTTGGCCAAGATACAACTATTTGTCTTGGAATCTGAGAAAATCTCCCGCACGCATTATGATAGACCTATAGAAAAAATATTGGACTCTTTTTCTTTTCTAAGAATGGCTTAACTTGAAGTGCTGTAAAAAAAAAAACTTTTGAAAAAAATATTATTTTATGGTACTTTATGATATGTTGCCATACGGCAACAGCATACAATAGTGGATCTAACTTAGAATAAGTGCAAGTTTACTTATAGTTCATATTTTTCCTCAGAAATGTTGTTTGTGTTGATTCAATTGGTGCTATTATAAGCTTTAACACAATACTTACAGTATAATTGACACCTTATACATACTTTCCAACAACTTGTGCTTTTATTTATTCCATTCATTTTTGATAAAAATAATGATTTATAATTGTTTTATTTCATTACATTTTTCATGAATATTATTTAAATTGCAAATTTATACAGTTAAAAAAAATATAATACTGTATATCATGTATCATAAAACATTGACATAAAACCAAGAACATTGCAGTTCATGAAAATTCAGCATTAAAGGGGTTTATATGATGCGATTTCAAGTTTTGCTTTCTCTTTGGAGTGTTACAAGCTGATTGTGCATAGATAAGATCCCTGAAGTTGCAAAGACTAGTCTTAGTCTAAGTCTCAAAACCAAAGAGATATTCCTGGCCAATCAGAGTAGACTGCGCTTGTCGGAAGGAGGGACTTTGTCGAAAACAAAGCGTTTGAGAGAGGCGGGGCATGTAGGACCTACAATAATGTACAGTATTTGAAAAGTAATGTGTTTTTTGAACATTAAAGCATGTCAACGTATTCTGTTACACCAAATACACAAAATAATGATCTTTAAAAAAACATCATATGACCCCTTTAAGCAATCTTATGAGAGGAAGACTATGAACATTCCATTAACATACGACTAATCAACATTATATCACTAGTATTAATGTAGTTATTGTTACAGCTTAACAGATTGCAGCTGACCTTGCTAGCTAGCTAAACTATTGTAATAATGTAATTTCACTATTGCACCGTATTGCCGCTTGGCAACACATACATTTGAATGATTTACCAAAAACTAATTTTATAAAAACTTTTTTGAGAGGTGAATATGTCATCATAACATCATAACAGTGATGTTTCCGATTTTTTTGTGGAAGTGACACGGACTGGTCCTTGTTTGTTACTGACGTTTTAGTTTGCTTTCAGCAACTACCGACAAGAGAAATGAACACAGTAAGAGTATGTTGCCATATGGCCACACCATGCGGTAGAGGGTTAAAATTGCCCAAATGAAGTCCATAGCAATGTATATTACTAATCAAGAATTATGTTTTGATATGTTTATGGTAGGAAATTTACTAAATATCTTCATGAAACATGATCTTTACTTAATATCCAAATTATTTTTGGCATGAAAGAAAAATTTATAATTTTGACCCATACAATATATTGCTGGCTATTGCTACAAATATACCTGTGCTACTTATGACGGGTTTTGTGGTCCATGGTCACATATTAGCCTAAGTTATGTTTTTGCAAGTGTTCTCAGGCTTTTAGATCCCACTGTAGCAATTCAAATAGAGAAAAAGTAGCTTCAGTATGACTACAGAGGATAGTGAATTCCAAACAACACGTCAGTTCCTTCCAAAGCCCTTATATCATTATGCTTTATATATCATTGTGCCCTCAGCTCAGTGACTATCACAGATTTGTTTCATACTTCAAGTGGTTTCTGAGAAGCTCTCAAGAGGGAATATTAATTAAGATTACACTAGAAATGATGTTACTATCTGTTAATACCAAGAAAATGAAGACTTTGGGCATACAGGATGAAATGTATCTGATTTATCTGGCTTGACCTAAAAATATTCTCTGCTTTTAAATTCTCTGTCACAGTCACACAACAATAACGCTGCCAGTCAGTCTCTTTCAGTCAGAGTGAGTCACAGGTTCTGAGTGCAGCGGGGTAGCGTTCCAAACCATGCCTGTGCTTTAAGGGCCCTGACCCTGCTTTAGACCGTACAGAGAGTTCAGCTTCCATGCCAAAATGACAATTTAATCCTCACTCTCGCAGGACACCATAGATCCTTTTTTTAGACCTGCAAGAAAGAGTTGTGTTTTTGAGATGGCGTTATAGATCTCCACATCGGGTGGAGAGAGGGTATTGACAATTCTTTCACACATTTCCCTTATGGCCCTTTTGTAGAACTCCCACAACACTGTGCTATTGATGGAGCAGCTCACTGACAGTTCATTCTCCTCTTCTCTGCTTTCAGCGCTGCCATCCTTACTCACCCCCTCTTTTTTCCACACTTCGATACTATTAGTAGGCCGTGCTCCCTGAGCCTTTATCTCAGGGGAGTGCGCTCTCAGCCCTACACCCTATCACTGCACAAATAACTATTATCAGGACCGGTTTCCTGTTATGGGCCAGCTGGCTTCCATGGCATTTCATGTGAGCTTTTTCTTACCATCACTGAAACTTTATAGAGCCCCAGCCCGCACTGTCATATCCTGTCCTGCTGTGCTTCTAACCCAGAGTTGTGTGCTTATCTGCCACCAGACCCATTAGAAAGCCTGGTGAGGAACTAATGAAAAACGAGTTCAAAATGACTGGTCAATCGGAGAGAATGAGCTAATAACTAGCTGTCAGACAGAAGGGTTCATGCAAGAGGCTGAGGTGGTGCGAGGAGTTTTAGCAGATAGACGTTTTCTTCTGAGAAAGTATGTCAGACTAACAGAGGCTATTAAATTATAAGCTTTGGGTTGAGGCCGGTCCAATGATTAAATACATTTCCATGTCATCTGCCTAATGGAAAGTGTCTGAGGAAAAAAACAGCAAGATGGCATTTTAGGCGATCCAGCTGAGCTGCAGCTTTTTGGATGTTGAAGACTGAACAACTTGACTAAGCGCTGACAGGAACTGGAAATTGGTGTTTTCTGTTTGGCTTTTCAGCAATAGTTATATTGCCAGTTGTTGGTCAATGCACTTGTTTACCTTCAATCACTGTACTGAGTTTTTCACTGACACCTGTCTTGACTTTTTAACATGCTGACACGCAAGCTCTGGTCGAGGTGGATCGTGAAGCAGCATCTTCCTCAGTAAATCTTGCAGGATTGTGCACCAATCAGAGCCTTTTGAATTTCAACTAAATTCCTTAATTTTAATAGAATTTAATATAGCAAACATGATGCAGAATTGCTATTTGTTTGTATAATATAAATATAAAAGTAATTTGTAATGTAAAGAAATTCATTTAAATGTAATTTAGCTTGAAAGCTGGCTTGACAAAGTGTTGTCTGAAAGTTTTGAAAAAAAAAAGTTTAAAAGCCTTGAATAACTAAATAATTTTCGAATTTTCAAAATTTAGACAGACAGACAGACAGATAACTTATAATGAACTTTTCTGGACCAAGATGGAAAACATATTAATTTCCCAGAATACATTATCAATGTTGATTTTTCCTCATTCAAATTCTAGTTAAGCTCTGCAGAGAGTGGCCAATTCCAGTTCTACCTCACAAATTAAAAGAGAGCCGGTTCTTCAATTCTGAATTTTGCACAACCTAATATCTCGATCTCAATTATCATTTAACATGTTCTCACCTCATAAAAGGCTAAAGGGGGCATGTTCACCCAAATGGTTATGCCCATATGTATGTTTAAAATGAACGCCATGATTTTTCCCAGGTTAAGATTATATTTTGTTGTCAGCAGAACAAAGCAGGAGGAAATGCGAGCAGATCGGCACATTCCATTTCCTCTGACAACATAACAGCCTTTGCCCCCCTTCATCGTTCAAAACCAGTTTGCTCCTGTTGTTTATTCTTCCACAGCTCCTGACAGACGCGCTGATCCCCTGTTCTCAGATCAGAGAGCGTCTGTGTTAGTCTCTCTGGAGGGGAAGAAGTTAGTGTGTGTTAAAGTGTCAGCTTCGTGACATGCTGAGAGACAAGCAAAGTTAACAATTAAATGCTGATGAATGCGGTTCTTTGTTATTCTAGGTTTGTTTGTAACACGTTCTCGTGTTCCACAAAGTTAAGGCTTAACTTGTGGCTCGTTAAACAAAAGGCTGCCTGAGTTTTTTCCACTCAGTCTAACATCAGGGTTGTTTATGGCTTTGCTGCTTGGCAGCAAAAAATGTGCCCTGAACAATTTGACTACAAGATGATTATGTTTAATTGGAAGCACTAAGAAGCGGGTCCATGGTGTCTATGTATAATTTAGGTCATATATACCTACAGCAAGACATGTATCATTGTTGTAGCTTCTGGTGCTTCCAACACCCTCTAGACCCTTTTAAATGTGTATGCAGTACCTAAGGGATGTCATTATGTGTAGGCCATTTCTTTGATGAGGGCTTAAGAGCTTTCTTAACAACATGTATAATCCACCAGGACATTGCAGGAAAATGTCATTCAGATTGAAAATATTTTGACTATTCCGATAAATTTGATCTTTGAGATGTGAATCATCCTTGGTGATTCTCCACATAAAGTTGTCGTTGTTAATGCTGTATTTACAGTATGTCCCTGAGTATCTCTCAGGGTCTGTTGCATCAGTAGCGTTGCTTTTTCCTGCACTCTTATGCACCTCATTGATTACTCTATTTACTGGAATGTTGTATGAAAAGCATTATCTGTATGTCTGTCTGTCTGGCCATCAGTCCCAAGCTGGTTAACTAAAAAAATGGGAGAAAACATGCATAGAAAGGAATTAGGGTCATGTGGAGGTCAGTCGTGCAGGCAGAAGACTGAGCTCTAGGAACATTGGCTCAAACCTCAAACAGGTATCACGCTGTGACTCTGAATTCATTGCAGCCAGCATTTGCTGAAGCCATAAAACCACAGAAAAAAGCTATGGCTCATCCATGGTTTCTTGCAGTATACGCTTGAGACAGCCTGGGCTGAACAGCATTAAAAAAATGGATTTGAACATGGTAAAAACCTCCAAGCATTAAATATGATTAAAACTAAACTTCCATAAGATGAGCATTTTGTAGCTTTAGATCTTTGTAATTTCATTTGTAAAGATAGTAAATCCTTCTCCTGAGTTATTTGTGGTGATATAAAGTACTGTTAGCTTCATGACGCTCAAAATATGTGCTTGTTCCATCTGTGATGGGAGTGATGCCTAATGAAAAATAATCTGCACCATAATTACAACGGAATGCAATGAAGGGTACCATATGTTTAACGCTGATGACTAATAACTCTGCAAGATAAGTAAGAGTTCTTTATGATGTATTCTTTTTTTTGTAAATATCCTGCACAGGTGGTTAGTTAAACCTGGTTTGGAAAATACTTGTGGCACATTTGTCATAAATGCAGATGTATTGCGCTGAGACTGTGGAGACTACAACAGTAGTCTATGCTGATATTTCAAACTTAGAGTGTATTGTGATTTTATCTTAGTAGGTTGTCTGTGTTGTTGTGATTGCTATATTGCTATTGTCTTATAGTGTGGAAAAAAACAGTGTGTTCTCCCAGCGCTTTCTTTGCCCCAGGCTTACTCTTAGAAGCTCCACACTTGAAGTGCTCTTGGGAAGCGCATGACAAAAATAATCTACAAGTAAACCGAATTAGCTCATTCAGATTTACAGTAAAGATGTGTATTGGGGTTGGAGACAAAAAATGCTGATATTCAAAATAGCTAACCATGAATTGAAGCCTACCAGCTGTACATATAAATGAGTATCGAATCCCTCAGATATGTCTTGTCTGCTAAATAAAAGTCTAGATGTGACAATAAATGTGTTTTGAAGAACCATTTCTTAGTTGATTTATTCTTTATGTAGTCGCATTTCTATGCCAAAAACTTGCAATCAACAATAGTGTCTACATTTATGTAAACAGGCCTATTTCTCTGCGGCGGAGATAAATTAGGATATAAAGCTATCAGACAATCATGTCTAGTTCATTTTGCAGTTGGCACAGTGCTACTGAATACATTATTTTAAAAAATCCTCATTACAGTTTTGCCAGTATATCTAGTTGAAGGCATGATTTTATGAAACCGAGAGCAAATACAACCACAAAATAAAATAAAACCGCTATTTTGACTTATTTTATAAATATTCTTCCATTTACACACTTGAAAACACTTTAAAATCCACTAAGCAAATTATGCATGAATTTTGGAATCCATTTGCAAAGACGCGGGTCAGTAACTTGTACAAATATAAAGCGAGTAAGAATTATGTCATTTAAGGCACAAATAATGCTATTACTGAAACAGAGAAAAGTCGTCCTGTTTTGCTTTTTCTTGATACAGCTCATTTGTTGGCAGATTTAAATTAAGCTGACATTTCTGCTCCAAAAAATGTTGTTCTGTGCAGTGTTCAGATATTAATACTCCAAACTTTTAATAGCTGTTGACAACTAAATGTGTTTCTTACCAAACGGTCACAAGTTAAATCATAATGCTTATAACAATCACTTAAATTCGGCTTGTTACAAATACTTCATCCTGATTGGTCAATTGCATCATCCCACAGTCAGATATTTTTATAGCTACACTGTATATCAGACCGCTTATGCATACATAAACTCGCCGGTTTTAATGTCTTAATATCACACCTCAGACTCACACTCTCTCATTTCATACAAACGCAGTTGCTTCCATCCTGTGTTGGATGAAATGACCTCAAATGACTTTAGAAATATTGTTGCTGTGTTTGTCATGTTTTGAGACCTAAGTTGTAATGGACTATTTTTTCACAGTGAAAGTTTTAGGTTGATATAGTCAAGTCAAGTCAAGTAACCTTTATTTATATAGCGCTTTTAACAATACAGATTGTGTCAAAGTAACTGTACAGCATTAATTCGGAAAATAGTGTCAATAATGCAAAATGACAATAGTAAACACTCAATTTTAATTTAAAGGCAGTTCATCATTGAATATATATATATATATATATATATATATATATATATACACAAAATAATATTTTATTGTCAACTTATATATAGTGAGTGTAAGTTCAGAGTCAGGGACCTGATCATCTTGTCTGGTTGGATATTGTAAATAATAATTACTTATTTAGCATTCTGTTAAAGTAATGTATTCTTTGTTACATTAATTCACAGTTTTGTATATTTTATTCTTGTTAGTTGTCATCAAAAGTTGTTCTGGAATAAACTATAGCCATTATCTTTGAAACTAAGGTTTTAAGGTTAATTCACCTTTAGCATTTCCTCCCCTCAGTTCGTTTGGAAAGGTCTTGGAGAAACCTTTCTGTTCAGTCTTCCTCAAGCTTTTTTCGCATAAAGCCTGCAGGACTCAATTCTCCCTCATTAGAGAGTGATGCCAAGGGCCTCCATGCTGTTGCTTATCTCATTTAAGCGATTCCCCTTCTCTATTCGTGGGAAGCCCCCTGCCTCCACCCATCTGCTGAACAGGGCTCTTGATTAGGGGCAGTGGAGAGTGAAAGGCATGTGACGTGTTGGCATTCTTGCCATGTGGTCTGAATGACTCATTCTGGAGTGAGTAACTCTCTGATCTAATCAGCAACTTCTCCAGTTTCTGCCACGGTGGGCTGAGAGGTGGCCTTGCATGTCCGAGTCAGAGTAGCTGGGGTGCTGTTTTGAGATAAATCTGTAATTATTCTTTAAAGGAATAATTAAGCCAAAAATGAAAATATGCCAGAAAAATCATTTAGGTCATCCAAAATGCATTTGTTTCTTCAACTGAACAGATTTGGAGAAATTTAACATTGCATCTTGCTCACCAATGGATCTTCTGCACTGAATGGGTGCCGTCAGAATGATAGTTCAAACAGCAGATAAAAACATCACAATAATACACAAGTAGTTAAAATGACTCCAGTCCAGCAGTTAACATCTAGTGAAGTGAAAAGCTGATGGTGATAAACAAATTAATCATTTAAGATGTGCTCTATCCATATTATTGCTTTCTTAAGGGAAAAGGTAGTTTTGTGTGAATCAGGAGAGAAATATGCACAGATCAAGCAACATTTACAAGCCAAAACAGTTCTAAACAAATATGTCGGTGGAGTTTGATGTGAGAGGACAACAGGGAAAGACCTTTTCACTTGAAGAAGCATTATTATGGAGTGGTATTTTGGTCAGAAGCTGAAGTAAACATTAAAATGCCGTGATAGATTATTTTCTTACAAACACACAGCTTTTCACTTCACAAGATAGTAATTGATGGACTGGAGTTGTGACTTGTAAATTCTTGTGATGCTTTTATCAGCTGTTTGAACTCTCATTCTAACAGCACCCATGCATTGCAGAGGATCCACTGGTTGCTGATATTGTTCCAAACCTGTATGATATGTAAGGCACAAAAGCGCCATAAAAGTATCATAACACTGGTCTGTACACTGTAGTCTTCTGAATTTGTATGATAGTTTTGTGTGAAAAATGGACAAGGATAACTAGTCATACAACAACATGTAAGGAATGACCATTTTTATTTCTGAGTGAACTATCAGTTTAACAAACGTGTTAGCAATCTCTAAGTCTCCATCTCCTGTCTGGTGTATTGTAGTTGTGTAGGGTAGTGTATAGTTGTGTAGCAGAGTCTATGAATTATTTTATTCCCTTCTTCCTGCCCCTATGCTTTCTAAAAGGGTGTCAGGGCCTTGAGGTGATGTAGAGGGGGTCATGGATGGGGCAGGGCACCACTGTGGAGTTTTATGGTGTCAGCGGGGTGCCAGAGTCATAGAGAAACCACCCTGTTATTTAAAGAAATCATCTGAGAACAGCGAGATTGAAAAGTAAGGTGTTTATTTACTACAGTGAGACTCCCTAGCTATGTTGATGTACTAGGGTGGATATTACATTATGATGGTGATGATCTTTGGCTCTACAAACCCACTGTGAAAGCCTGACCTCAGAGAATGAGGCTTCCTGTGCTGCTTACTAATAGATAATAGGAATTTTCTAAACTTTCAAGTGTTTGAAAGTTTAAGATGCACCAACAAAGAAATGGCCTGCGGTTTCTTGTAAAAGTTTTCAGACCCTTACCAACTGCAAGTACTACAGTATTGTTGGCATTTGGTTCTCTGGGTTCAGTGCACTAAATTCAAGGTTAACTATTTTGATTTAACTTTATTTTAAGAAATCTTCCTATCCAAATAGCGTACCATAAGTATTCAGCCCCAGTGTTTAGACAGATTACTAAAAAGCAGAAAAACTAAATTTTCAATTCTATCAATATGTCAACAATTATTTTATTATTTTATTTCAAAATAAAAACAAAATCACTTACTTTCTTGGTGCAGTTTTGTTACTCTCTGTGGAGAACCTCATCCCCTAGTTAATTTGTGGCCCTTTTCAGTATGCATTGACAACACTGATGCAATGTCTGTGCAATTTTAACATACATTTGGCATATTATTAAACCAGGGCATGAGACATGTAAAACAAATGATTAGCCCATTACAAAATGGGTTGGGTGAACCATTTATGGACTCCGGGTCAAGCATTCATATGCTGAATCATAATGCAAAATCATATTCAAAAGGGAATTTGGCAAAACCATCATCGTGGCATTTCACATGATGAAATCATTTGACATAGTTTTTGTAGTGCTCACTAGATTACCTGAATAAAATCCAAAATCATTCCCAAAATACTTAAGGTGATATATTCAAAGCTCTAGTATATTAATCATTGTTATTCTGAAGTCTCTCATTTCGGGGCAGAGAGTTTGAATATAGGCCATTGTCATTGTACCACTTTCCTCTGGAGAACAGGAGAGTGAGATTCGGAGTGTGTGCGTGTAAGTGTGAGGTCGGCGTAGGGTGAAGGCTGAGTTCTTGACTCCGTTGCCAGGATGAGGAGAGTTTATTTCAGAAGCTGATTGAAAATTCCAAGTTACTGTTGTCGGTCTCAGGAGCTCCTTTTAAATGCCAGAGCAGCTCTCAGTGCATTACAATCGTAGTGATTTCCCCTGGCAACACCCTTACAAGTGAGCACTCACCCTAAAAGTCCTCCACCTAGAGTGCACAGAGGTCTATGGGAAAGTCAAGTTCTGAGCAATCTTCAGCTTTTCTTTTAGGTTTTGAATTAGACCAGGGCAAGATTCATGGCCAACACAACAAAGGTGACCAGAAGCATGGTCTTTTGGATTTAAGGCCACATTGTGACATTTATTGGATTGGCCTTAATTCAGTTTGTGGGCGTGAGTGTTGGCCGAAATGGCATGTTGACACATTTAGTGCTTCGACCTTGATGTGATATTATGGTTTGAAAGTGTTTGTTGAAGACTTGCCGCTGAGTACGTACCTCACAGCATGTGTTCTGTAATCTGTGTTATATCTTTAAAATGCCCTTGGGCCAACTTTCTACACTAAACCCTTCTATACATAGACGCACATACAACATACATGCCTACCTGCACAACAGCACACTGGGTCTTACCTGCTTACAAATCCCTCTTTTCCCCTTTGACATTTGCAGTCAATAATCTAGAGATAACGGTGTGCATTGAGTCACAAAGCAGAGCTGTCAAACATTTTCTAACTTGCTCTTGTTTTTTTAGTGTAGCCTATCTCATGCTCTCTCCTGTCTTCTCATTTTTATGCTCTTTTAATTAGTAGAAATATGGTGGAAGTGAAAATGAGACGTTTTACTGTAAAAGGTGAAAAATATTCCTTTAGGCAGAAGTGTACGCTTGCAGTCAGAAATGTTTAACTTCTAACCACATTAAACAGTACAAAGACAAAAAGCAAGTTCTTGAACTCTTTCCATATATGAATGCATTGAAGTTGTGTATTCTGAATTTAATTTCACTACATAATGATTTATCCTGAATGTAGTGTTGTTATACTAATAAAGTCTGTGTTGCTTGGTCAATAACAATTTGCAGCTAATAATGGAATGCGTTACAGTATCCCGTTTAATACCAGTCATTTTGAAATTTCTTTATAGCATCACATCCATTCTGAATATAGTCTTGCAGTATGAATTCTGGTCTCCCATTGCAGCATTTTGACTATAAAAAATACTACTTGCACTATGTTGCTTGTATTGCTGTATCAGGCCAAGTAGCTCCGCCCACAATGTAATCTCATTGGACTGAATAACCACTCTTCATGTGTATTGCACATCAAACATGAATGAGAAGAAACTGACTGTGGCAGTTTAATATTAGATATTATATGACACATCCCTTAAGTTCCACAAGGAAAACCGTAAAAAGTCAAGCATCCCTAGCGTGTTTACAGTAGCAACGGTGCATAATTTTTCTGTTATTTCCAGAATGGCACATCTCATAAATATGAGTCTCGAGACATCTGCCTTCTGTGCAGCACTTTCCTCAACTATTCCTCAATGCTGTAACTATTTCTCAATACTGTTTTTATGGTTTTGAATGAATGCCTCTTTACGCATCTTTCCACTGCTCTGTCTTTTAATTGTTTTTCTATGGACACTTGTGATAGATAGACTTTATTTTTTACCGTTGCAATGCATCTCATGCATATGGAAGCTTGTTTTAGCCAAGATAATTACAACTTTTTCTCTCACAATTCTTTTCTAAACTCAATGCTTAGAAGAAAAGATCAAATTCTGAGATATAAACTCTCCATTATGAGAAAAAAGTCGGAATTAAAAAAAAAAGTCACAATTGCTTTTTTTTTATTTTTACTGCATTTTTAAAATGCCGAGTTAAAACAGCTTTTAAAAACATGTCACAAAACTCACTGACATCTTACCTTTAAGGATGGGTTTATGATAGAAACTGTACAGAGGCCAGAAAATCAGATTGGAAACTTTGATTTTGAGATGTTTGCTATTAATATATTTGCTATATTATGAACATACCATTTGAGGCTCAGACCTTTTAGAATACAATAATGTTAACTTGAAAGGAATTCAGGAATTCAAGAGGATTAAAATGCAGGATAAAGAGGCTAAGAAAAAAAAGATGTCAAAGACAAAGAATAAACCAGGAATATAGCAAATAAAGTGGCTGCCTGTGAAGTCTTCAGGAGTTTGACATATTGAAGGATTATGTTTGGCTATTATTTGTCTATCTTAAACCAGACAGTGCTGTTAAAAAACTAAAATGTATTGAAAATGTATGTGAGTGTGTGAGAGAGAAAGATCGTTCATTCATTCATGCATGCATACGTGTGCAGGCTGCTAAAATTAAAAATGCCCTGTGAAATACTCCATGACATATAAGAATTATAGATACCTTGAGCACAAGTTGTCTTCCTATGTCACTCTCTCTCTCTCTCTCTCCTTCAGAGAGAGGGCAATTTCTTCTTCGAGAGAGGAAATGAGAAATAATCTTCCCAGTCCAGACCAATGGGCTGTGGCTATGCGAGACAGGTTTAAAGTTAAAGTGAAGTGAAAAACAGTGCGCATATGCATTTAAATCCATCTGACCTGCAAAAGCACCGTTCCCCATCTCAAAAACAAGACAATTACAGCCAATTACTAGTATCCATTTCCCCTTCTCTTTTTCATTTTTGAGTTGTTCATGCATGCAAAAAAGAAAATGTCTGAATGATTCTGTCATTTGTGACAATTACAAATGATCCACTGAAGCGAAACGACTATCTCTGACTCTGAAATGGTTTCATTTATTTATTTTCTGTTCTCCGAGCATGAGACAGAGAGGACTCACAGAAGTGCGTGTCTGCGAGTGGGAGCTGAAGGCAAAGTTTGGAACAGTTTCTGAAGCTTTTAACGTCAGTCTGAAGGCTTGCACAAGGCCTGCATGTGCGTTGCGTCTGGAGCATGTAGATATTTCTCTGTGCTTCGGTTTCCCTCTCAGAACTCTCCCCGCAGTTAGCAAGGTTTAGGAACCAAACGAGACCAATCCGTTTGCTTGTATCAAAAGCAGCCTGATTCAATCATGCTCTGCAACACGCAGCTTTGTGCCGTGATATTTATTTATTTCCTCTATCAAATAATTGACAGCATATTCTGCTCGGCGCCGTAGGACTTTTTGGAGCTTGCGCGTGATGCCGTAGAGGTGATGCTGCCAATGCTGAAGCATTCGAAAGTCAATCTTACCATTTTGAAATGTAAATAGATTCCGTCAGAAGTAATATATATGGGAGAGGTATAATGAAGGATCAGGGATGAGAAACAGGCTTTAAACACTTCAAACAGACCCCCTCCACCACCTCCATCTCCACCCCTCAGCCGCCTCGTCTCATGGAGTCGGGAGTGAGAGTTCTTGTCGAAGCCAAAAGGGATTTGCAAGTATTCTAGTAATCCATTTCAATCCAATGTTCTGCGTTGACAGGAAATTTGTCATGTGAGAGTTGCTGATTCGGATTGGAAATTCAACCTCCTTTCCTACGGTCTTTCCTCTCCTGTTTTCTCATCCCATTATTGTTTCCAAAGGGAGTTCAACCTCTAAACCTCTTTTTAATATCTCTTTATCTAATTTTTTTATTAGGTTATTGTAATAACTATGCAGTACTCTATCTTTCTATCTATGTATCTATAGATATACGATTTATATTCTAAATGCTGTTCTTTAATATACAGTGGGTACGGAAAGTATTCAGACCCCCTTACATTATATATATATATGTGTGTGTGTGTGTGTATTTAGCAAGGAAAGAAAAAGCAAAAAAAAAGAGGCTGATCAAATGTCAAAATAAGGAAATTTATAATGTAACAAAGGGCTTATATTCTAAATAATGAATAATAATAATAATAAAATACATACATGCATAAAAAGTACATTGTAAGAATTAGGAGAGATAAAAAGCTTTTTTTTTTAGTTTTTTTTTTATTTAATTTTTTTTACTTATGTACACCATGCCATTATTGAACATGTTATGTACTACATGAAGACAGTTCACAGTCTGGAATATTTTCCTTTATTTATTTATTTATTTGTCAGTTTTTACACATTCATCCATTGAATTCTATAATATTTAATTTTGCTTTACCTGAGTTTGAACCCAAAATGGATTGTAGGCCTGTTCTGAAAAGGTCATAGACTGCATGGATTAACAATGCTACCTCTAAATAATAAATGCAACTATAAAATCATATTGTATTTAAGACAACAATATTTTAGTTAGTTACAGTATCGCATATTGTAGTTAGGACAGCAAAAAAAATAGGATTATCAACTTTTAAAGTCAGGTGAAAATACTTCCCATATGTTCTGTTATTGATGTTAAAGTTTGTTTATCTAATCAAACTCTATATTGAAAATTCATTTGGAGTGGTTCTCTTTGTAATAAGGCTATTTTTAACCTCTCTACATGCATATTAGCTCCTTAATTGCCCTCCCTTAAGAAATCCTAAAATCACCACAAAGCCCTGTAATTTCCGTTCTGACACTCTGGTTTTCTCCAACTGGTCTTCATTTTTCCACTTTACCACTCTTAATCAGAGAAAGAGAGTTTTTCATTTGGCCAGAGTGAGCCTATTAGCACTAATTATGAGTGAGGTGTAGTGTGGAAGAGTTCACTCATTACTCACAGATGAAGAGGCAGAAACAGAGGCTTACAGAAGGAGAATGATGGAGAGGAGAGAAAGATTTCTAGAGAGCAGCGGTATGTCCGAGAAATTCTCAGGGGGTTTGGTAGATAATGTTCTCTCTCTCTCTTTCTCATTGTCTTTGAGTGTTCCTCAGCTTCCTGAAATTAGTCGATGAACACTTTTTTTTTCCTGAACACCCGTTCAGAAAAAAATATCCCTTCACTGTATCACTGAATCAAATTAATTTTAATGAATAACAACTCCTGACGCAATTGCAATGTTCCAAATAAACAAATTCACAGAGAGCACACAGTCATAATGCAAGCATCCAAAGGCTGTTTTTTTATTAAGGTTATTCCCAGATGCAGTTTTGTTGGGGAGATGGAATGTTATTTCGTTTGATATTTTTTCAACAAATAATTATGATGGAACGGACTGATGTCTTCAGAAAGCACTCACAGCACACTTAGGACCCCTGAGTACAACACTGTGTACTTCAGTTTCCCGCTATATGATAGTATTTCACTTTACCTCATACTTTTCATGACCTTTTTGAAAATAATTGAGCTGGAAGCTGAAAGTGCGAGGCAGCTGGCACAAGTATCATCTACAAAATGTCTATGACTGATTGTGTCCTGAAATACAACATTCCTCATGAATGCAAATGACTAAGATGTGTTACCCTTATATGTTTATCCAAACATGGTTTGGTTTTAGCTACATTCTATGTAGTTTTATATGAGTTCAGAGTGAGATTTTTACTACTGTTACTAAATCTTGAATGATACCACAATGAGAGCGCACACATCTTTCTTTGCATTATTCAGTTGCTTTAGGAAATATAGCTCTGGTTTGTTTGCTTACTCTGCATAAGGAAAGTGGCGAGAGGGTTCAGGGGTCTGGTGAAAATTGATATATTACACACAAATGCATATTTTAAAATACTACGTTTTCTGTCAAATACAGTTTTGCGATATATATAAAAATGTTAATGTTGTTTCAATTCTTCAATATAAAATATTTTAATGATAAAACAGTCATATTTTGTATTTATTAAAATATAAACCATAAATTAATATTTTGAAAAATTTATACATTTTAATATTTAGTGTTGTCAATAACCACTCAGAGAGTCTCAAGAAATATTGCAAGATTCTGAGGCACAACTTTCTTTAATATTCGGGTGAGCAATGTAATGTTTTCAGTACAAGTACAGTTTTGTAGTATAATATATAAAATTTTAATATTTTTAAATTATATAATATAAAATATTTAAAATATAAAATAGTAATATTTTATGAATTAATAATATATTTTAATCAATAAAAAAGTTTATTCATTACAACTATTAAAAATATGGGGTTTTTTTATATTAAGATTTTTCCATTTTAAAATGCACTGATAAACAAAATGGATAAAATGAAAAATGGATACATTGTAATAATTGGTGTTGCAAATAACCCCCCAGAGAGCCTCAACAAATACTGCAACTTTTTAAGGCTTTACAACCCTACTTCACATTTTCATTTTGGGTTCAAGGTAGTAAAACGCTCAATGTCTGCTATTTTCATGCCCATCTCCAAAGGGAGTTCTTTAATGCAAATCCATTTGTCTCTGGGGGGGGGGAGATGAGTTATTCTACCACGCTCTTTGTGCTAGTCTCTTATAAGTGCTTTTTTTTGGTCCCCAAAACACTTAGCTACCAACAATTTGGGGTATTAATGTGCAGCACATGAGTCATTGCTTCTCCTGAATGCTTTCTGTGGCATTCTCTGTCCTTTAAAGATGCATCCAAAATAAGTGCCCTTGTTCTAGTTGACTTGAACGCAGAAATAGTACATTCATTTTACTCTAAGATGGCTCTGATCAAGGCTGAGTGACCTAGCAATGCTATCTTTGCGCTAGTGCTGCAGAGCAGCTGCCTTGGATGACACAACAGGTGAATTAACACTCAAATATACACTGTCTCCTGCGTCTAGAGTGATTTTAGATTCAGACCCCAAGTCCTCTGGCTTTATGGGCATCATCCATCCGAGGCCTCTGTCCTGTGCTGAGCTATCCAGGGAGGGGGCAGGTTAAGTATTTATGAGCGATGGAGGAAAAAACAGCTCCAGCCCTGGCAGAGGTAATGGAGGCGAGCGAGAGTGACCGCAAACGTTAGCGGCTGACCTTTTGCCACAAAGACACAGCATGAATTCTTCATTACTGCTCTGTGGTGACTTGCATCTAATTTTTGAATGTAACGCCTTCCAAAGAGACCAATTAGCATTGATCATTTTGTTGTAATAGCGCAGTTATGGTGATGTTGCGTGCATGCTGATTGATTCCTTAAGCTGCATGAAGAGTCCTTGTTTGAGATGTGATGGGACTCCTTTAGGACTCACATTAAACACTCCTTATGATCTTAATGAAGGCAAAATATGGGCAAACAAAAGGTTTAATCCTAATAGTTACATAATGACAGTCATTTGTGTGTGTGTGTGTGTGTGTGTGTGTGTGCATGTTTATGTGGTTTATGAGGACACAGATTTGTATAATAACATGGGTATGACATAGATATTACAACGAGAAGGTGATTTATGAGGACATTTTCAGTGTCCCCATAATTCAAAAGGCTTATAAATCATTCAGAATGAGTTTTTTTGAAAATCTAAAAATGCAGAAAGTTTCCTGTAAGTGGTAGGTTTAGGGGTAGGGTTGGTGTAGGGCAACAGAATATACAGTTTGTACAGTATAAAAACCATTACATCTATGGAGAGTCCCCATAAACCATAAAAACAAAAACAAGTGTGTGTGCGCGTAAATTGCGCACAAGTTCCTATAATGTCCTTAATAACTGATAGATATAATTTCACGCTTTCAAGAATCCTTAAAAAAAAATCGAGCACTTTAGTTGATCATCTACTGTAATATAATGACATCTCTGACATATAGGCTATATGTATAAAATATGACTTTGTCTGACAGCATGTCTACCTTTTAATAGGCATCAACAGTGTTGTTATTCTTAACTAAACCTAAAACTATTCAAATTTGTTTATACTAATTGATATAAAGATTAAATAATGTAAAACGTAAATAATTATTTGAAAAACTTACAAAAAAAACTGAAAGGCTGCCTTGGAAGCTAACTTGAAGAAGTTGCTTAACTTACTAAAACTAGAGCTGATATAAAAATAAAATAAAAATATTTTTTAAAAACTGATAAAAATGAAAAAAGCACATAAAATTATTAAAACAAAGTAACATTGAAATTTGAATATATAAAAATAAAAGCTAAATCAAAATATTGTTAAGTAGTATGTTAATGTATATATATTGTATTAAAAAAATAACTGATAACCAGCTAAATAAAAACTGATAACCCATTAACCAATCAGAAATATTCTCTGCTTGTGAATCATTTTGTGTGTCCAGGTTTGCTGACAATAGATTAATTAACCTGGTTTAAAGTTTCTAGTCTAAAGTTGACGAATGCCATGATGATGATTAATTAAAAAATTAATTAATTTAATTAACTTTTTAAAATAACATAATTTAAACAACCAATCAGGGAAGGAGGTATAACAGACATCTTATCAATAATTTAACAGTCTGAGAAGAAGAAAAATAAATAAAAACAAATAAATAAATAAAATAATTTAAAAAAATAAATAAACTGTGATTTTCGTGTGCATTATAAGTACAGCAGAATTCCCTCATGCTCTGTGAGTTCGACATAAAATGAGGAAGCATATGGAAATGATTCACCCGGAATATGAAATGTATTTTACCATTGTTCTGCATTAATGTCCTGTGAGGAGAGGCTGATTCCCTCTCTGTCTCTCTCTTTCTCATATACAACCTCACACCTCTCGGAAGTACAGATATTAGTATATTAATGAGCCATCATAGCGCTGATGACAGTAAAGTATGTGTTTCATTAGGAGATGCATTATGTTTAATCCCAGATCAATACAGTACAGGACTCCACATAATTATGAACACACAGAGTGGTTTTAATTACTGTCTGACTATGTGAAGGATCATGCAAAGGGTTTTCCATTAGTAGCATCCTGGTGTTTTTGTTGTGCTAATTATTGCAGGTCCAACATTGTAGTGTTGCCATGTATTTTTAGGGGAAGCAGCGCTTGTTTTCATATCTCAACACCGAAAAGCCATTAAGGCTGCGTTCGGTGAACAGCGCTGAATTCTTGGAAGTGTAGCACCTTCTTTCTTAAGCTTGAGTCGAGTGCTCACCTCCTCAGCTCTGCCCTCACTCACCTCTTCTCTCCCCTCCCGTCTCGTTTTTCTTGGGGACATCGCAGAGTGACTTTAGTGAGTGAGTTTATCTTCACATTCCAAGCCTTTGCTTTGTTGAGTCTGTCACTGTGTGCCAAAGCCTGAAGTTGAAAGGGAATCTGAGGACTTTGTGCTCTCTCTCTCGCTCGCTCGCTCTCTCTCAGTCTGCCCACTATACGTTCACACTTCATGCTGAATTTGCTTTGACACGAAGAAACAAAATAATTAAAGACAGCTGTAAAACAAAAGAAAGAAATCACTATTGCACAGGGACATTACAAGGGCAGGGTGTGTTAAGATGTTGTATTTTAAAGGTGGATGTCAAACATAGTGTTTATAGGGATTGTTTTCTGCCCTCGTGTGGAAGGGCACAGTGCAGGTCACAGTAGTAGAAGATTGTAGGGAAAATCACTGCTGATGGTGCAATGCTTCTCTGCAGAAGGACTTTGTGAGCACATAATTCTAAGCTGAGGTGCCCATCGACGAGCTATTATAAACACGAGGCTGTCCTTGAAGTCAAGAACTTACAGATCTACAATGAAAAATAGGTCTCTCGTGACTGGAATATTCCTCTTGTCATGATGATATTGAAAAAAAGTACTCAGCACTTGTAGATAAATCAAACATGAGATTGTTCATTTATTTAGGCATCACAACATTATAATATTGTACAGTATGAAAATGTATAAAAAAATTTAATTTGAATGTTTTAATTTTAAATTGCATTTAACAGTGTTATTAAATGATTGTTTTTAACTTCGTTAGATGACTGCTAAGGTAATTTAAATGTAAAAAAAGAGAAAATGAGCCTGCACAATTAAATCATTAATTACCAGAATACTATTAAAATATGTATTAATATTTTGAATTAGCTTTAATTTTGATTTATAGTTTTAATATTTAATTAAATTTTGTTATTTTGTCATTTTTAGTTATTCATTATTATTTCTATTTAGCTTTAATTTATTATTATTATTTCAGTTTTAGTAATTTTAGTACTTCATTTTTATTGTAATTGCCAAGAGAACATTTCTCAATTTGTTTAATTTTTCTAATATCTAATATTTATAATAATAACAAAATTACTATATTACTAAAAAGGCTACATTTATTATAATATAATATAATATAATATAAAATACAAATAAATCCAATAAATCTCTAATAGTGGCTGACAACCAATATGGTACCAATATATTGGACAGAGTATCCCTCCAGTATTAGGATACAAAACACTGATACTCATAATTCATCTTATTCATCTCTGGGTGTGATATCAATAACAAAACTGTTAATCTGCTCTCTGTAAAGCTTTATAAATATGCATATGAAAATCATTAAGAATAAAGCCATGTATTGATGCACACATCCCAGTTATCTAACAAAAGTAGTGTAGCTCAAAGGGACAAAAAAGGCTGTCTATCAGAAAATAGTTTGACTTGGTTTGAAGTTTTATGATTAGCATAGCATAATGTGTCCTTTTGCCCTCCCGACCTTTTACACTGGCAGAGGCCACACAACTGGTTTGTAATGATTAGCGTTGCTTTTAATACAGATTGATCATGCCGGCTGTGAGGCTGGGCTATGATAAGGGTACTTTGAGCTTCCCTTTTTAAGACACCGCTCACTTTTTAATAGGAGATACCAATAACACTGAAGCTATAATTAATTTTTCATATTAGTTACATTGGAAATCTAACTTCATCCCAGCCGCAGGACAGTGCTTTTTAAGTTTCCATACTGACACCATGGGCCATGATTTAATAATGCCTCCTCTCTTGTGTTGTGTCCAGAGGTATTTTATTAGAATGATTTAATTAGCCAGGAAACGACTCAACATCTCATTTGCCCCAAGCCAGTGTTGCACCCTCTCGGTCTCGGTTCCTTTCCTCTCATAAGGGAAGAGGAAGTACTTTTTCAGTCATAAAATCATACTAGGTTTAGGATGGATAGATAGCAGTTTGACTGGCTGCCAAGCTTCAAACAGATGCGTGTCCCTGTGTGACTGGATCACTGTGGGCTAATGGCAGTTTCCAGTACAGACCAAAGTCTTCAGCAAGTCTTTTCTAGCCAGACTACACATTGCAGCTTGTTCTAGCCAAGAACCACCTACTTAGAAAAGGAAGAGACCATTTGACCGCATGAAGTGTGTTGTTTTTACATGTTGATTAGTGGTGGTTTTATGTGAAATAGATTATACAATCTTTGACAAAATCATTTAATTTTCATTTGCACGGATAATAAAATTATACAAAAAAATCATAATAAATGCCGAAATTTGCTTAGTCATGAACCTTTGTCTTGAAAGATGGATGCAAGGTGTGGAGACAAATGGGCATATTTTCTTTGCAACTTGATAATATCGCATGAAAAAAAAATTGTCCATTACAATATGACACTATCAGCATAGCAACAAGACAAACACTGCAACGATATTATATTTGTGGAGGTCATTTTAACCACAAACCCTAACCAACCATAGGAAAATTTAACTATTTTATGAGACGGTGAAAACTTAAAGGGATAGTTCACCCAAAAATGAAAATTCTGTCATTAATTACTCACCCTTGTGTCGTTCCAAACCCTTAAGACCTTTGTTCATCTTCGAAACACAAATTAAGATATTGTTGATGAAATCCAAGAGCTTTCTGATTTTCATTTTTGGGTGAACTATCCCTTTAAAATTTTTAGAAAAAAAGAAGTCCTCCCTCTTAACCCATACTTATTATTATTATTATGTTTATTTGGGAATCCTGGTGATAAATTTGATTACCCATGATTCGGCAAAGAAATCTCCACCAATCAAAGAATCAAAACAAGCAAATAGCCCAAGATCTATATAAAAATAATTAAATCAATATTTAATATTTATCAGTAATTTATTGTCAATTTCAATGCTTCATGGGATTGTGGTTACTTACCTCCTGAAAGCACACAATGTACATACACAAGATTGTGTAATATTGTATAATCTTTTTATCAATTATTCATCATTTTTAGCTTTAAATCAAAAGTTATAATGTTGTGATTCACCTCATGGCTGGTTGGTTTATTTCATGGCATAAAACTCTTAAACTAAGTGTTTTTTTTTAATCCCTGTGGGAAAAATACTGGCGGAACCAAGGCAAAAAAACAAAAAACTAAGTGGATAGGTAATGTTGGACTATTTCATATTTCATTGAAGGATGCTTGGATTGAACAGTCATTATGTAAATACCAATGGTATGGGAGACAGTCCTAAATTTGGACTCATTAATGTAGTCTTAAGTTACGTAAAACTAGAATAAGCATTCCGGAAATGTAGAGAGATGTCACCAGACAGGAAGTGACTCGGCACACATGTATAAATACATATAAAGCACACACTCACCCACATACTTAAGGGGCAACATGGATATAATATCTTCAAAGTGTCAAGCTATCAGTTTCCTTTTGTCTCCAATGTTCTCTCTCGTGCGATTAAGTGAAAGCCTATGAAGTATGGATGCTGAGTGGGAGCTGATGGGTTTGTGTAATGATGCTGTATATGCTCATGTGCGTGGGTTTGTGAGCGATTTTACACTGCGTGTTTGTGACCGTGTCTGCAAGTGAGAGTCTGTGTTAAAGTTGTAGTAGTTATTTGGATGCTCATTGGTGTGCATTTTCCCTGTCAGTGTGTGTGTGTGTGTGTGTGTGTGTGTGTGTGTGTGTGTGTGTGTGTGTGTGTGTGTAATGATGCTTCTCTATAAATGGTCTTTTATGAGGCGAAGTGAAGCTTGCACTGCCCTGCTGCTCGGCATTCTGGGTAAATGAGGGGTTAAGGCCCGTAATGGTGGGGACACTCAGCATGGAGGCCGGAGCTCTGATGACAATCATCCTCTTGTTTTTAATCTCCACTTTCTCTTAAGTCTTGTCATCCTTGGAAAACAGTCTTTGTTGTTGACTGCTGTTGACTCGCACTACAAAACAATGGTTAAACAAGTGCATTTATACATTTATGTTTAATAATTATGTTTTGCATGTGTGAATGCGCTTAGCTATGTGCTTAAAGGATCAAATCTATTTAAGTAGCTTTATATAAAGGCAATAGAAGTCCTGTAGATAGACAAGTATGTGTGTGTGAAATGAAAGGGTATGAAATTATCAATTTAAAGCGGCTATTTAAAGGCCATTGACTTGTTTTACTGCTCAGATTCAATCACCAATACCAACCCAATACCACCATTACTAATATGTGTGTGCGCACATATATACCTCAACAGCAGCCCAAAGACAAACTCATTTCCCCACTGAATTGGGGCTGTGCAAAGTGCTAACTCTGCAAAACACAGTGAAGTGTAGGTATAGAGGCTATAAATTAAACCTTAGGCATGGAAATCTCGTTTAAAACCAAATGGCTTTCCAACCACAGACATGCAGCGCACACACACACACACACACACACACACACCTGCATAAACTATCAAACAAATCTTAAAATCTCTTGCACTTGTGCATTACACATACAGTATTCATCCAATCTCTGGTCACCAGTTTTGGGGTAAGGTACAGGCCCACATGAAACACACAGTCATAGCTATCTAAATTAAAACTTCAATCTCCATTAACTTCTACTGTTTTTAATCTAATTATAATTGCTATACATTAATCCTGACACTAAAAAAACTTTTGGTACAACTTTTCTCTTAATAAACCAATTTTCCTTTTGAGCAAATCCCTTAAAAGAGGTTCTAGCTATCTTCTGGAGATGTTTTGTCAGCAATTTTGTCTCCAGAAGTTTGGGTAGGTGAGGAGAAAAGTGCATATATTCACTACCATTCAAAGGTTTGGGGTCAGTATGATTTATTTATTTATTGAAAGAAAGTAATATTTGTATTCTGAAAGGATGCTTTAAATTGATCAAAAGTGACAGTAAAGACACTTATAAATAGTTCTTTTGAACTTTCTAATCATCAAAACATTCTTAAATAATCATGATGTAACTAAAATATCAAGCAACACAACAGTTTTCAATAAGAAATGTGTCTTTAACAAAAAATAATGATTTCTGAAGGATCATATGACTCTGAAGACTGGAGTAATGCCTGCTGAAAATTCAGCTTTGCCATCACAAGAAAAGAATTTAATTTTAAAATATATGAAAATATACATTTAAAATGCCGCCTTGGTGAGCATGAGAAACATCTTTAATTTTTTTTGAACAGTGTATATATGTAGGCAGTGAAGAAGCTCACCAGGATTTTGTAACAGAGCTACTATATAATGTCAGTTCAACAAGACTTCAACACATGAATGTATGCCTTTACAGTAGCCTGAAGATACACTGAAGAGATTATAAATTATTTCATGGTGTTTTTGACATTTTTTTAAACATATACAATCATTTATGTAAGCATACATTGAGAACTGTACTTTTATTCATAACATGGTTTTATTTGTTTGTTGTCACTCTTAAAGCTTCAGAAAAACATTCATTACATCTGGTGGTTTCTATATACACAGTGGATGTCAGCACTCCTCGTGCTATTCTCTAAGAAAATTCCAGCCATTAAAAACATCCATCAACTACTGATTTTCAGCCTTTACAATACAGTTTTAAAAGGTTTATAAGTAAAGCTGTATTAAGCAGCATGTAATTACAGCATGCCAGAGAGCAAAGCAATTGGCCTCTAGGTAAACACACTATTCCGCACTGCATACCTAAAGAGTATTTTATCTGCCACAATTTTGTTACAGTGTCTATCCATCCATTTGTTTGCCTATATGCATCCAGATCCCATCAATCCATCAAATGCCAGCACATGTGCTTTCTGTCAGCAGACCTTTGATTACAGAACTCTCCCTCTTTTCTCCCCCTGCCTCTTTGTTCTCTTTCAACAGCACACAGTGGATTTATGTCATTGAAAATGCATTGGGTGAAGCAGAATCTGTTTCTGCATGTCTGCAGTCGCCTGAGGGAACGTGTGTTGCTTAGAGAAAGCAGAGAGATGCACAGACACACACACATGCATACTGCAAGAAGGATTTGAATTCGTAATCATATGTATAAGAGACTCACATACAGAGAGCTGAGGAAGTTGCAGTCGCAGTGCTTGCAGTAAATAGCTGGAATTGGACAACAGTATGACAGATGTTATAGAGGACATGTCTGGTAACAGCCTTCATGCTCTAATGAAAAAGGCATACAGTGTGCCTTTATTTATAGGTCTTGTAAAGGTTAAACTTTTGTACTCAATGTATTGAATCACAGCATAAAACTAGTGGTGAAGGCCATTTAGTCATCCAAACAGACTTGCTTTAGTTGCATCAAAACATCAGTGTCAATAGGTTAAGTTTAGAACACAATAAGTCAGTTTTGTGAAGTTTTATTATAATCTAGAACAAACTTATTTTATTTTAATTCATTAATTTACTTGTTGCTTTTTCCCCCTTAATTGGGGTTTTTGGCACTCCTGTGTTTTGCCTTGTTTTCTCCCAATGCTTTGCTTTAGCCAGCTCATTAGCTATCTTGGCTGGCTAAATTGGTTTGATGCAAAGTACAATCAAAACAAATCAGTTGCAAAGAGCAATATTATTTTCATTTAGTCACACAGAATTCTGTTGGGCTCTGTCATGATGTTTTTTTTCCAACAGCAAGTGAATTAAACTCTTTACTGGACATGTAAATATACATTTTTATTCAAATAATGCATTTATTAAAATTACATTTTAAACAAAACTGTATTTTGCATTATTTTTTATATATGTAATTGAATTACATCTATTCTTTTCATAGTGACAAACCTACATAATCAGACATAATTTTTTTATGGATCTTTCTAAATGTGCATGATTTTGTTCTATTAATTTATTTTTGGTGGCTTAATGCAAAAACATTTCACATATGTGTTGCCACATGGAGTTGTGGGAAAAACTTTACACATTCTAGATACATTTGAAGCTCATTTGTAGCTTGGCAAGGATTCATTTTGGATTTAATTTGGTTTTGGACTACATTTTTGGACTAATTTTGGTTAAAGTGTTTCTAATCTGTTACAAGTTGATCAGTCCAATGGCTATAACAGCCTAGTGGACTCTCAATGCCAAAATCAGTAGTGAATGAAGACCTTGCTACATTGCATCACATTGCACTTGTATGTTTTTATTCATCTTTATATTCTGCAAAGGTATTAGTGACCCTGGACCACAAAATCAGTCTTAAATCGCTGGGGTATATTTGTAGCAATAGCCAAAAATACATTGTATGGGTCAAAATGACTGATTTTTCTTTTATGCCAAAAATCATTAGGATATTAAGTAAAGCTCATGTTCCATGATGATATTTTGTAAATTTCCTACTGTAAATATATTAAAACTTCATTTTTGATTAGTAATATGCATTGCTAAGAACTTCATTTGGATAACTTTAAAGGCGATTTTCTCAATATTTAGATTTTTTTGCACCCTCAGATTCCAGATTTTCAAATAGTTGTATCTCGGCCAAATATTGTCCTATCCTAACAAACCATACATCAATGGAAAGCTTATTTATTCAACTTTCAGGTTAAATATAAATCTCAATTTCGAAAAATTGACCCTTATGACTGGTTTTGTGGTCCAGGGTCATATTTGTCCTCAACAATTCTGCAAGTCATTTTTTACTGTCATTTTACTGTCATACTGTCATTACTGTCAAAAACTTTGAAATGTGTTCTGGGTAAGAAGGTAAAATTGTCAGTCATTGATGCAACAGTGCAAGCTGTAAGATAATATAGAGGTACAATTATAAAATAATTTGAAGTCAGATGAATATTTCATGTTTATGTATTTCTTTGGTTGAATAACCATGCGATATATGTGCAAATGTACCAGTAACATAAACACTAGCTTATACATTTTTTTTCTAAATTTATGAAAGATAAAAATGAGGATGAACCAGATCAAATGGGAGAAAGTGAGCGGTGGAATTAAGTTCGAAAATCTGCAGTAAATGAGAATTTGATTCTGCCTCCTCTAAAGTTGAAATATCCCCAAGCGGCATTTGCATTGACTGCCGCTCCTTTCTTTGTTTAATTTTCCACATGACTAAAGCTGAATCAGAGAGAGTGTCATGTTGGTTGTCCTCAGCTCTCAGTATCAGGCAGCTATCTCACCATCAGCACGTTCAATTGTGGTCTTTTTCAGCCTTTTGTGCTGCTTATTATGTGCAGCTTTGTCATATTGCAAGCTGGTTCAATCTTTACTTCAGCTTTTAATTGTATTAAGCTATAAATAATCAATTCCAACAGGGATGTTGATTTCAAAACTAAAATTAGTGTTGATTTAGGTCAGGTTTTTACTGCATCGAACAGAATCCTTGTGCAGGAATATCTGTCTGTTTGTCACACAAAGTTTCAGGAGGCTTGGAATATATCGCTTGATATAGACTGATTTTATAGTATTTTTGTCATTTTTGGAGCTTGACAACCTCTGATTTGAATTTGGAATGATATACAGCTGACAAAATAATAACAGCATTTGTCATTAATTTTTTTTTTCCCCCATTCTTTTTTCTTTTATTCAATGTCCCTCTAAGGCTGATTGACCATGTAAAAACTACACTGCAGAAGAGTCACACCAGCAGTATGTACAGGGTACTTGTCTTTCTGTCAGTGAAGAAAAAAAGTCAAATGAATTCCATACCCTCCCTAAGGGAATAAAGAATCTTTTCATTTAAATTTAAGCATCATCTTCTGCAAATTGAGAATCCAATTATTTATTTAAAACTAATCCCACCCCTATAATTTGACTTTTTCATTATTTCATAAAAGTGCTGTAGGACACTAAAGACCCTTCGCTTCTCCACTGGCTAAGTGCTGACACAGGAACCAAGAAGGAAGAAGGAGCTGCAGGGAAACAATATTTCTTTTTTGAATCACTCACCTCTAAGGATAAAACGCTTGTCTGTTCTTTGTCAGATAGTGCCTGGTGGTGTCAAAAGAAGGGAAAATGATTTAAGTCTTATATTAAATAGCCACACAAGTTACAAAACTCAGAGGCATTATATGCTGGATCACAATTCATGCAGTACATCCTCGGGTAGCCTACAGTCCACAATGGTTCCATTATCATTTATTAATTAAAGGTAAAAAAAAAAAAAAAATTCTGCGTTTGAAATCATACGACCAGTCCACATAGACGGGAGAGCATTTTAGTTGTCAAGCATTTGCTATTACATTACCACTAATGGCCCTTCGCTAACACCTTTAAAATCCTCAAAAGCGTTTGCAAACATGGTAATTAAATAATGTTTACATATGTATAAAAGCCTACATTCAAATCTGTCATATAAATTGGTCTCTTCATTAGAAATTAGCCTTCTGATTGCCACCATTGATGGACACATTTTTTTAAATAATATTAAAAATATCTGTATGACATATTCTGCAGTTCTTCCCTGTTGTACCGAATATCTATACTTTTCAAATTATCATATCGAAGTTAGAAATTCAAATATTGTGACAAAATTAATTTTGTAGGGTGCCACAAGTTTGTTAAAATTTCCAAAGGGTGCCGCGACTAAAAAAAGTTTGGGAAACACTGCTCTAAGGAACAAAAGCTAAAAGGTACATCATTCTACCTTATTTACCCCTAAATGGTACATCTTAGTACCTAAAGTGTACATATTAGTACCTTTTGAAATGATAGTGCCCCAGTGACAGCTTGTTCTTTTTCCGAGAGTGTACTTGTTTCTTTGTAGTGTTGCACCACCCTCTTTGCTAATTTTCCTTTTAAAGTGGATTTAAACATTTGCAAGCTTACTTGATATGGCACTAAGTTGAAGGATAAAATGAAAGGTTGGAGACAAAAATGAGAAAAAGCTTAAGAATTTCAGAAAGCAAAATGCATAAGAATGCACTTAGTACTGCAGTGAATGGTGTTGAACACACACAGTGTTAAAAATGATGTGAAAACACATGTACCTGTAACCCACTGTGACCTTTTAAAACGTTGCCTCAGGCTATTTGCAGATGTGTAACAAAATAGCTAAAGCATAATCAATAAACTACTAATCTGATGTCATGTTTGATGAGTGTGAAGTGGATACTGAGGCCACGGCAATCAATGCTGACATTTCAAACTGTTTTGTCTGGTATTTTGTTGACTTTTGGTCCGTCAGTAAAAATAGTTCCAAAAGTAGTCAAAACAGGATCAAATGTTGGTATTATCTTCAACAACTGCAAGTTCTTGTGCTGTGTTAGAAAACTGCAGCTGAGTGGAAGATGTCAAATGCATTATAACCTACATTTACTGTTCTGCTTTGACTTTGTTTAAAACTATTTTCGTTTGCAGCAAAACAGGCAAAGTAACTGGCAGTTGTGTTAAAAATGTTACTCGGTAGCAACTGCTACATATAATCGTACTGTTGAACTGAATATCAGCAAGTCTGTGATTTGAATTTTTTTATGTGTAGGTAAAATTTAGAAGGTTATTACTAACCAGTTAAAGAAGGTTATTTTGGTTGCTTTGACACTCTCTCCAACCAAAGAAAGCATTTGCTTCTGTTCGTTTTTTTTATGTTGTTGTCACACTATCTGGGATCCAGGGGAATGTAAGCAGCGTCAGACCTGTACAAATAAAATTCACAGGCTCAGAATAAAGGCTTATTCACAGGCTTAGTATAAATAGCAGCTGTCATTATCCTTTATAAAAAAAACTCTGAATGTTTACTGTGTGATCGATCATTTCTTGCACACATGGCATGTAATATTAAACTGTATTTTAAAAATTCATGTTCAGGTGAACTTATAGAAGAGGAGCATTAAAGTGGGTTGCGGTAAAGCTTTGCAAACAGATTGCAGGTAGGACTATAGGTTTACCTTGTAAGCCCTGCACATCAAACTCAAGGGAAAATCTGGAAATTTGGAAAGTTTTCTTGAACATGAGCACTGCTCCATATGTGTAAGATAACTTACAAAAAAAACTAAAAAACAGTTCAGTTGTGCCAGCAAGTTCAGTTGCAGGCATTTTCACAGTAGCACATCTTCATAATCACATTTTTCCATTCCTATTTCTCAGACTGTGAATTTCAGACTTTTTAAATCTTGTTTGTAGTGTATGGATTTGTTAACTGCAGTAGCAATACTCCTGACATACATTATTTACATGCAGAGTATCGTAACACTGCACCGTTAACCCGCTAGAACAGCAGTACCATCCCTATAATTTATAGCATCCTATGTTTCTCTTTAGATGCTTTTCTGTTGTAATAGGAAATTAGATTAGACAAACTGAACCCATGGTTCACCTCCAGGCTTTCACTATAAATTTCAAACTCACATTGTTATCTGCTGTCTCTGAAAAGAGACAAGAAGTCGTGCCTCTGTATACTTGAGCAACTTTGGGAAAGACATGAATTTAAACATCTGATCTGGTCATGCTGCTTTTTCTACTATCACCAGAGTGGATAATGTGTCAAAATATCCGCAGTCTCTAAAAGCAGTTAATCTTCAATATGTTATTTTGAATTCTGGCAGGGTTTTACCAGTCAGAGAACATTTTTATAAACTGGAAGCTTACGCAATTTCACAGCGCCATAACCCCATATTCCCATTAAAGTTGGCTCATAACATATTCCGCTTGTCGCCGTGCTGTTAATTCATAGCCTATCCTGCAAGTTCAGGCCTGGAAAAGGAAATCAGCTTTTTTCCTCCCGTGGAGCCGGCAAATTAACAGTTTAATTTCTTATAAACGTGTTTTGAAGGGAAATGAGGGTCTTTGTATGTTGGAGAGAGAGCTCCAGCTGCATGCGTGACAGCTGGCAAAAGTTATATACTCAGCACTTTTTACTTAATGTATTAACATACAATTGCCAGGGGAAATCTGCTATTCATTCATATATAACATGGAATAATGATGTTGATTAATGAACATAAATACAGAGATACAGCAGGATCCAAACAGCTTCAGTTCAACAGAGGAAGGTAATATTATGGATAGGGGAACGGGAGCAATGGTTTGAAGTTAAAAATCTTAATGATGGGTTTGTTTATTACAAACATGCAGCTTTTAACTTCACAATACGTTAAATTATGTACTAGAGTCGTGTGGATTACTTGTGTATTATTGTGATGTTTTATCAGCTGTTTGTACTCTTATTCTGATGGCACCCATTCACTGCAGAGGATGCATTGGTGAGCAAATTATGTCATTCAAAATTTTTACAAATGTGTACTGATGAACAAACAAACTGGCCTGAGTGTGAATACATTTTCATTTTAACCGAACTATTACTTTAAATAAGTATATACGTATATATACAGTAAGTCATGTTCATTTTTTTCAGTTAGACTTTTCACTCAAATTGTTAATACACTGGTAATAAAATAAGAAAATAAAATGAATTAATTAAAAAAGAGAGTAAAATGAAAACGTATGCTATGCAAGTCTGTCTACGCCTTTCTTTTGGTCATTCTGTTTCTGTCGCTCTCACTTCTCAGCACATAAATGGTCAGTCCTTGGGTTTTTTTAACACCTTCATTGATTAACTGTTGTGAATATTAAAAGGCACTGCCTTAAGTGCCTCATCTGAAGCTGAGTGGAGTGAAGAAGACAAAGAAACCCTTGACATGCCTACGTGTAAAATTCAGGCTTTATGACTTTCAAACAACAGAAAATAAATGAATTTCCCAGCACCACACAAAGTTCTCATGACAAACCGAGGTAAAGCAGACCCTTAGAGTGAAGAGCCAGTGGAAGATAAACCACTTGAGCGTACCTGTACAGTTCCCACACCACAACTTTTTACAATAATTACAGATGACAAAACAGCTATCACTGCTTTCCAAACCAAAATAATTCCTCAATAAGTCTCCTAGTGTGTGTATGATGACACACTCACAATGAATTAAATACTGTAATCAGATTTTAAAACATGACTAATTAAGAAGAAAACATATCAACTCTGAATGCCAAGTGTGATAACATTCAGCACCGTTTTATTGAGTTAATGTGTGATGCAGAACAATCCAAATCACTAGAACAATCTCTGCAACACAAATTAGAGTGTCACGGTTTGTTTATGAAAATTTAATTTAGTTTTTTTGCTTATATGCAAGGAACCGCTTCAGTTCAGTGACATGCTGCTCTAATTAAGAGAAGTGCACGAAGGGAAATCAAGCTTCAGTTTTAAGTCTTAATCCACCGTGCCAGCACTAAGCCACATGTTAAGAGTGAATCAAAGTGTTTTGCAAATTTTATGCACTCAATCAACAAATACTGTAACTTTCCTCCGGTATCCTCCTTGAACATCTCCTGAGAACAGAAATCACATATTTCTGAACTTCTAATTCACTGAAGCACTACTATAGTCACTGTGAGATGGAACAGGAAAATTAATAACAGACTAAAACATCATAGTAATTAAAACATCTTTGTTTGGATATGGCCCTGTTGAACCCTCAATAGCAGAGGGACATTTTCACTTGAATATTTTCCTGTTCCTTTTCCATTCTTATTTCTCAGTAACTCACAAGCCTATTAAAGCAGGCTAGTGGTGCATTCTGGGATGGGAAACATGATTAACTGGGACAAAACAGACAAAGCAATGCAGTTAAATGGCTAACTCAAATTGCTGACATTTAATCAGTCCTTTTCAAAGAATATGTTGCCTCGGGTATTGAAGCCATTTCTGTAATTGCAAAAAGATGCCCGTCAAGAAACTATCCATAGCTGCCTTCCAACTGCATGCAGAGTGCAAGATATATTTATCAGAATGAATCTAAGATTACAGTTTAGTTAGATTAGCTCACTCTTAAAATGATCAAATGATATTTGATCATTTTAAGATTATATGAGCTGAATATTGCTTTGAATGAATTGATATTAAATTATATGTTGGCAACAAAAATTCATATTGAGTTGATGCTTGATAATATGTTTTTCCTGTATTATTTGTAACGTAAAGTACTGCATTATACTGCTCATAAAGCTTTATTAGATTAGATTTAGATTTTTTTTTTTTATATTCTAGTAACATTTCCAGTCAGATTTAATCTTTTCAAAAAGTAAATGAGTAGGCTATTTGATTCATTTTATAGAAACGATGCTACTCAGATATTTAAGAGGAGAAATCATGTTTAGTGAAAGTAATCACATTATTGGATATATTTAACTCTGAACTGATTTAGTATGGAATGTGAAATAAATGTTCAAATCAAACGATATTTTGATTTGAACTGTCAGCATGTCACCATTCATCACCATTACATGTTAATGAATTTTGTAGAATAATAATTCTGAAATTCATCTGAATCATCTATTGTGATATTTTACTATAAGAATAGTTTGCAATTCCTAGCATCATTTTTTTTAAATACAGACTTCAAACAGAAGCAAGTTTCCTTTCCTCATATTGGCCTGGTCATGAATATTAACTTGATAATATGGTGTGATATGATGATTTGCTAATTATCAATTTTTGCAATGCTTTCAGACTTGTGGCATTCAATCAAACATTTTGAATATTACAGAGATGGCACATAACATGTTTAAAATGTAAATAGGTGTTTAATATATATATATATATATATATATATAATTTTTATTTTTATTTTGAGTAATGCTGTGGTGGTCCTCCAATACACTCTCAGAAAACATGAGCAAAAATTCAACTTTTAGTAGAACAAAACCTTATCACTGGAGCAGCACATTAAAAACTTTGTGCCTTAGCCCTGAACGGTTCATAGTAGTTCCTTACTACTCTAAAGTACTAAAATGCAACTTTTAGGGGTATATAGGGGACAGCTTTTTACCATTAAGGGTACTGCCCCAGTGAAAAGCTGTTGTACCCCTAAAGGAACAAGTTTTGCATATTTTTATGACAGTGCACAATGTATATGCTGTTATGGTCCTGGTACTTTAGACCTCAGGTGGGAAAATATGATTTCTTGGAAGTTCAGCAGTAACCTTTTCATATGAAATGATTTAAAAAATCCTGAAGATTTCATGCATAAATAGCACAGTGTTCTGATAATAGGCCATTTCCATGGCAAGAGCCGATTTCCATCACAAGTCACAGTGCACAGAAAGAAAGCATGTGTGTGTATATGTGAGGGAACTGCCTATTCTGGTTAGAGTGCTTACAATTTAGCCCACATAAAATGCTAAAGAATCCATCAAAATTTAAGATAGCATACTGTATTATAGTAACGCAAGGCATCTGCATTTAAGTCAAGGAAGTGGAAGAAATGGGATCTCCTTCATTTTTAAGGCATGTCAAAAATATCTAAATGAAATATTCTGGAAGATATTCATTATATTTTCTATTTTTAATACCCTAACTGTTGTACAGATGGGCCTTATGTGTGTATGTGTGTGCATGTGGAGTTAAGGTGTAGTCAATGTGCTTCGCTCTGTTAATGCACATATGGTTTAGACAAGTCATTTAGCAGCCCACATTTTCTCAGTTCCAATTATTACTAATTTACAGATTATCATATTTCACAGAAGAAACACTTGATTTATATTCAGCACTTGCCTTGGATATATTACTGTCTGTCAGGAGAGGAGAGGAGAGGAGTGAATAGAGAATTTGAAAAGAATCAGAAAATAAAAAACCTGTAATGAAAAACTGAGATTTTTTATTTGAGATTCTTTTCTCTGTCTATTTAAATACTCAGCAGTGGGAATTTGGGCCCCAGAAGAATATGGCATATTTTATCAGTTCAACCATTAATATGATGATGAGCCTTTTCAAACAACAAAATTTCAGTTGTTAGCTTGCCAACATTGTCAAAGTGTGTAATTGGACATGCCGTGTGTGTGTGTTGATCAATCAAGAAAAGCAGCATGGAGTGGCGTTTTCCTCTGCTGTGTGATTTGCTGAAAGAACAAAGGACGTGTAAATACAATAATTTAGCTTCTCTTCTCAGAATGCTTTTGATTATATTGTCATCTCTCAATGAATTGCCATTGATTACATTAATATTTAAACTTTCAATTGAATGATCATCCCAGCAGATCCTGGTTTGTAATGCAATGACTGTTTTTGTTTATCTGATAATAGATTGATGCTGCTGATGAAAAAGATGATGTGCAGAATGAAAACAGAATGAGAGATGAGAGCGCTCACTCTGTCATAGAGAGGCACGGAGAGAGAGAAATGCACGTCAGGAGAACTTGTGCTAAGCCTCAGTGGGCAAAAGGAAGTTTGTAATTATCCTGACAACAACTCAAATAGAGGCACAATCTGTCTCTTGTTCGCTATTCAGATGCACAGCCATTCACGTTCCCTTTATTTACCCATGATAATGATCAGATCGCTTCCCCTTTATTGATTTCATTTAGCAGATTCACTTTATTTGTATTGGGTTATGAATTTGCATTTCAGTATTTGTATTGCTGTGTTCTCCATCAGTCTTAGCTTGTTAGGCTATTGTATCTATCTAAGAGGAGATTCAATTCTAGCAGTTATATGATTACACTGAAGTAGCCTAATAATATCTGCATCACTTCAACGGAGACTGTTGCTGCTGGTCTTATTTTCTGATCTGGAGAAAGACTTTTTATAATAGTTCCTGATGGACGCATCTGTCATAAGCAGGATAAAAAGACCATGAGCAACGCAGTGCTACTGGAAGAGCATCATTAGTCTTCTGCTAACTCATCGGTTGACATGACAAGTTACTAAGACTTGAGTACTTGTCACTTTAAGCGTGTGTCATGCCGGATGATGCAAACGACAGATACACTCAGCAGTGTGTGTCATATACTGGTGTGGTTTAGTGTACACTGTGAAAAATGAGTGTAATTTCAACTGCAAAAAACTAAAAATGCGAAAAACTAATAGTTTTAACCTTACATTTCATGCATTTTTAAGTAAAATACTGTTAGATGTACAGTTTGTTGAAGTGAAAATGAATGTTATCTTATAATTTACCATGAAAAAATGTAAACTGACATTCCCAGAATTCCTTGTGTGACAGCTCACATTTGATGTTGTTGATGGATATATTAGGGATTTATATTACAACTCATGTTGTTTAATTCATGTTTATTGCATTGTTTTAGTGTTGTGTGTTTCTTAATATTTTTTTGATATATCTGTTATGTATATTAGGGTTTGATGTTACAACTCATGTTGTTTAATTCATGTTTATAGCATTATTTTATATTTTATTACCCATTTCTCTCAAATATTGTTCACAAATCTCTTTAAATCTGTGTTAGTGAGCACTTCTCCTTTGCCGAGATAATCCATCCACCTCACAGGTGTGGCATACCAAGATGCTTATTAGACAGTAGTGATGCGCGGATGGCGGTTTTATTCGCGGGCGCTGCGGATAATCAGCGGATCGGGTGGGTCGGGTAATAAAAAAATGCATTCTGATTATTTGCGGGTGGGTCACGGGTGGATAAAATAAATCATTAATGATGCAAGTATTAACTACATTTTCTAAATTATGAACGTGTTTTAAATAGGCTACAGAAATTGAATAAACTGTAAATTAACATTAAAAGTTATTCAACAAAACATTATTTAATTAACATTAATAAAAGACGGCACAGCTTTATTAGGCTGCTGTCACAAGACCTATTTCACGGATCCAATACTGATACCCATGCATTTTATTTTGCAACTGTTTACATTAACTTAAGACAAAACCGACAGTACTTTCTCAATTTGGTACTCGCAGTACGCGCTATGGATGTGACTGTGAGCGCACGCACCTCTGGAGAGCGCGAGTACCGAATTGCTTAAAAAGACGTGAAAATAATACGTTTTTGTGACGATGCAACAATGACCGATTAGGCAATTGACAATTCTGTCAACTGTCCCGAAA
>NW_015505718.1:742401-743426 GCF_001515645.1 Sinocyclocheilus grahami | reverse complement strand
TTTACAGACTAGAAGTTTTTATTTGAATAAATGTTGATGTGATTTCAGCTCCTGCATATGAAGAGCAACAAGTATTTGACGGTGAATAAGCGTCTCCCAGCATTGCTGGAGAAGAACGCAATGCGTGTCACTCTTGATGGGACGGGGAATGAGGGATCTTGGCTTTTCATCCAACCTTTCTGGAAGCTCAGAGCCAATGGAGACAATGTAATTTCACGCACGCATATGCAAGCATACAAGAAACTCAAAGTCACAGTTTGAACAAGCTTATAAGTGTAAATCGCATGAAACTTGCCTGAGTCATATTTTACGCTAAAATCAGATTAAAAACAAGAAATTAGCTTAAAGTACTTACTTGAAGTAAAATAAACATTAACTGAAATAAAAGATAAAAAAAACTTTTTATTTCAGCTAGTTTCCAAGGCAAAATTGCCCAATTTAATTTAGTTTAACTTAATATATAATAAAATAACTAAAACTGATATAAAAAGCTATATAGACATGAAATAAAAAAAACCCAACAAAATTATAGAAATTTTTACCAAATTTAAAAAGGAAAATATGAAATACAAAAATAAAAACTCAAAATATTAATAAAAACTACAATAGTATTGCTATGATACTAAAATAACTCTGCTTCCCTCCCATAGCTTTTGTGACTTATGTGAAAATAAACAAATTATACAAATAATGCACAATTGTAAAATATAAATGACTTGAATCAAGTATTTACATTATGCAGTATTTGTTTCATTTGTTCTGAATTTATTAACATTTATTACCGTAATACATTTAAAAAATACTGTATTAAAGATAATTAAATGAAAATCATAGAAAATAACATCCGAATGCCTTTTATGTCACAATGTAGAAAATCTATTTTTTAAACTAGCTCCGTTTTCTGTATATAAAATGATTTTGACATTTATTTATTTTGATTTTGGGCTGCAGTATAACCTTGCATGTTTTTATGAGATTCACCTTTATACCTATATTCACTTTGTACCTATATACACATACACCTA
>NW_015505718.1:711373-742391 GCF_001515645.1 Sinocyclocheilus grahami | reverse complement strand
AGCATATTCAGTTATCAGACACGACTGGAACTTCAAATAGGACTGACTTCTATGGTCAGATGAAACTAAAAAATGAGCTTTTTAGCAGCAGACACTCAAGATGGGTTTGGTGAACACAGGGATAAAAAGTACCCCTTGTGTACAATGAAATATACTGCTGTATTTTTGATGTTGTGGACCTATATTTCTGCTGGAGGTCCTGGACATCTTGTTTAGACACATGGCATCATGGATTCTATCAAATACCAACAGATAAAAAATCAATAAGTGACTGACTCTGTTAGAAATCTTATAATGGGCCATGTTTGGATCTTCCAACGTACAATAATCCAAACACAAACTTTAAAAACAACACAAAAATGGGTCACTGAGTACAAAACCAAGCTTCTGCTATGGCCATTCCAGTCCTCTGATCTGAACCCTGTAGAAAATGAGTGTGGTGCATTAAAGAGGAGAAGCACCATCATGGAGCTTGGAATCTAAAGGGTCTAGAGTGATTCTGGATGAAGGAATGGTCTCTGATCTCTTGTCAGGTGTTCTCTAACCTCATCAGGCATTATAGAAGAAAATTTAGAGCTGTTAAACTGGCAAATGGAGGTTTCAAAAAGTATTGAATACAAGGGTGCCGTATTAGAGAAAAACATTTATTTCATAATGATATTTCCCCCCATTTTAAATACTTATTATCCAATAAAAGGTTCGATTTTTTGGGATTTTTTTAAATAAAAGACCAAAAGGATTAACAATGCAGATTAATTTTCACAACCTTCTTTGATCATATTTACTAAGGGTGCCAATATTTTTGACCATGACTGTGTGTATATATATATACCTTGCTACACTGCATTAGGCTAACCGAGTCTTGTCATTTGCACTTATATATTGTTGCTCTTTTGTTAGTTTTGACTGCTTTTATTGTCCTCATTTGTAAGTCGCTTTGGATAAAAGTGTCTGCTAAATGACTAAATGTAATACAATGTAAATGTAATTCCCGACAGTTAGACCTAAGTGTAAAACCATTTAATCCCTTATATAGAGGAGTAGAAATGTGCAGTTCTGTGACATAAATCTTGTTTCTAGAAACAAAAGATTAAGAGTTATCCTAGTCACCCAATGTAATCATGCATTTCATTCAAGATTCAAGGTGCAACACCAAATATGGACTCTAAAAAGAGTTATTATATGACTTTTTAGATGCTTCTGTAATGTGAAAATTTTCAGAATAGATCAATTTAATTGACTGGACATGGTCTGGATATGACATTTGGAACTGGGTTAGTAATATTAGCAATGAATGAAATGAAAGCCATTTTGATGAAAGATAACGCAGACAAATATTTTGTTTCTTTGGAATAACATGCATCAATGAATCTTGCACAGTATGTGCATTAATAAACTAAACAAAGTCACTTTTGTTTTTTTGTTTACTTATGTAGACATGCTGAGTTTGTTAATGGGGTCACAACTGTACCCGCATATCTTTATGAGTCAGAAAAGGCAAAAAAAGAAATGTGTTTCCTCCCTGTTAGTGACGTCAGTTACAGATAATTGCCTACAGCAATGCCATACTATAGGAAACGGTGCCTTTTCCTGTTACTATAGGGCATATCCTAAAATAAAAAAGAGCTTCCCATGTCCAGTGATTCCTTTGGGTTAAAGCTGCTTCTTAATAATCCAGCCAACCTGCTTTATTTTTTTTCACTGAAATAACGTTGTAGTCTTTAGGAATTGTTGAATAGTTTAAAGTGATCAGCTCTGTTTACTTCCATTCAGCAGACACACTGTGGCGGAGGAGGTGCACATTCAAGATATTTGCAAGGTCTTTTTTTAGACAAAAAGGAAGTTTCTTTCTAATAAGCTCTGTAGTAGGTGCAGTGCTGTGGAAAAAAGCAACAAACCACAAAGGCTGTGTGGTAAAGTGAGAGAGTGTTGTTGGCGCGATGGTCTTGAGTGACCTGCATGTATAAAAAGTCAGCAACAATATGATTTAACACACAAATGTTCAGTTAGTAATTCAGTTTATTAATTAAAATCATAGCAGTTCTTCCACCCTGGTAATAAACGCAACCCTGTTATAGAGCCTAAACTTTCCTTTTTATATTTAAGAAAGACTTTACAGACTAGAAGTTTTTATTTGAATAAATGTTGATGTGATTTCAGCTCCTGCATATGAAGAGCAACAAGTATTTGACGGTGAATAAGCGTCTCCCAGCATTGCTGGAGAAGAACGCAATGCGTGTCACTCTTGATGGGACGGGGAATGAGGGATCTTGGCTTTTCATCCAACCTTTCTGGAAGCTCAGAGCCCGTTTTTTTAATGCCATGCATTTACCTGCACACCTAATAATTACATATCATAGTCTATACGAATATAGACACGCATACTCAGCGCACACACAGCCCACATACCCACTCGCAAAGTTAAGTAAAATGCATGCAAATGACCCTATACACATATAAACAAGTTTGCCGAGCTAATCCGACTTTAAATGTTTATAGATTGCTTCTCCCTTGTGTAAACTGATAGAGATGTACATATTTGCTCTTTAGATATCTATGGCTGTGACAGTCATATTGAGCCCCTCACTGAATCGTTTGTACTCAATTTCAGGTGGTAGTTGGAGATAAGGTGATCATGAATCCTGTGAATGCTGGACAGCCTCTTCATGCCAGTAATTACGAGCTTCCCGATCACCCAGGGTGCAAAGAGGTGGGCCTGTTTGAGAAGACATGATCAGTTTGCCTTGAAGTCCTTTTGTCAACATGCCTGTGAAGTAGACAGATGGATTGTGGTTGATTACAAGACAAATTTACTTGTGGCTTAACTTAAGACTGTGAACTAGTTGCTGTCATTTCTCCAAAATGTACATGTTTTCTGAGATTAATAATGGTTCTGTGAAGGAAAGTCCACAAAATAAGCTGAAATAAGTGCTGTGTGCCACTGTCTTCTAATAATGTAAGACTGCTCCCTACAGATCAATTCAGTCAACAGCAACACCAGCTGGAAGATCAGTCTCTTTATGATGTTCAGTGACCATAAAGATGAAGTCCTTAAGGGAGTAAGTGCAACGAGCACATGCAAAAGTCATTATTACAAACTTGTGCTGTAGTTCGTACCAACAAATCTATGCTGTTTGCTGTTTTTAAGCTGTATTGCATGTTTTCAGCTTTTGCATTCACCATAGCCACATTTTCAGTTTTATGATATATATCCAAAGCCAAGCCAGTTGTGTTGATATCTCATAATAAAAGTCATATTCATGCATAGGGAGATGTGGTGAGGCTTTTCCATGCAGAACAGGAGAAGTTTCTGACCTGTGATGAGTACAAGTCTAAGCTGCATGTGTTCCTGCGCACAACTCTGCGTCAGTCCGCTACTTCAGCCACCAGCTCTAATGCATTATGGGAGGTTGAGGTAAGAGCCTCCTCATAGATTGATTTAGCAGATTTCCTGCTAAGTCCTGGTAGGATTTAGATTCGGATGTGTGTGGGACCATGTCCTCAAAAAAGCCAAATTAATTTGTATTACAATTAGAAATGTATTCAAAATAGATTAATTTTTTTTATTTTAATTTATATATTATATCATGTAGTGTTTTTAGAAGCCTGTTACCTGATTCTTTTTATACGATGTGAAGTTGCAATCATGAGATACATTTATCAATTTGAACTTTTAAGGATACATTTTTTCTATTTGGAGGTGGAAAGGTGCCTCCATAGTGACATAATGTTTGCTTGTTGGTTGTAGGTGGTTCACCATGATCCGTGCCGTGGAGGAGCAGGACATTGGAACAGCCTGTACCGATTCAAACACTTGGCCACAGGAAACTATCTTGCTGCTGAAGTAAAACCCTCCAGATTTATAGTAATCTCATGTATGGTTTGTTAATATTAGAAGGACTTATTTACATATATATACATCTGTGTTGCAGGAGAACCCAGGTTATAAAGAAAACAGCAATGATATAGAGGTAGGTTAAAATGTTATGTTCTGTATGATCTATTGCTATATGGCATGGTAACTAATGGAAAAACTTTCTGGTAGACATCTCACTGTATAAGACTTAGATCAGGAGTTCATGAGATGTTAAAAATTACATGCAAAGACTGTTCCTATCTTATGTGTTCTCCTTTTCTCTCAGAAAAGTCACTTACTTGTACTTTGTCTATAGGTGGATAGTAGCCGAATCAAGAGAAGCCTAGGAGAGAGGATAAAATACAAGCTAGTTGCAGTGCCTCATGGGAATGACATCGCCTCTTTGTTTGAGCTGGACCCCACCACACTGCAGAAAACTGATTCATTTGTGCCACGGTATTCAATTCTATGCTTTACTCTCTCTCTGTTTGTTTTGCTGCGTTCTGTGGGATAAAGGAATTTGTTTGATTAAGATCCTGATTAAAGGATTCCTGCTGCATATTCATCTTCTCAATTTCCAACAGAAATTCTTATGTCCGATTCCGTCACCTGTGCACAAACACTTGGATCCAAAGCACCAACATTCCCATCGACATTGATGAGGAGAGGCCTATTCGATTAATGGTGAAGAACTTTCTCTGTACAGTCTGTCTAAGTTTTAGTATATTTACAGTAGGAAATTTACAAAATATCTTCATGGAACATGAACATGAATAATTTTGACCCATACAATGTATGTTTGTCTATTGCTACAAATATACCCCAGCGACTTAAGACTGGTTTTGTGGTCCAGGGTCACATTTAATTCTGACTTCACTTAATTTTATACTAGGTAAATTTAAAACATAAGTTGTGTGTTTTACTGCAGCATTCATCTATTTATTTATTTACTTTGCATTTGCTAAGTGTTGCATTAATTAAAAATAATTGAATGAATTTTATTCCACTACCGTTCAAAGGTTTGGGGTCGGTAATATTTAAAAAAAATTTTTTGAAAGAAATTTCTTATGCCAAGGCTACATTTATTTGTAACCTTACAGTAAAACTAATACTTTTGTAAAATATTACTACAATTTAAATCCATTTTGTGTTTTGGTGTATCTATCTTAACATATTATATTTTATGTAATATTTTTTATTTTTATGTTATTATATTTATTTTAATGTGTTTTAAAATGTAATTTATACCTGTCATGGCAAAGCTGAATTTATTTATTTGTTTGCTTGTGGAAATTAGATATATTTATTTCAAGATTCCTTGATGAATAGAACACTCAAAAGAACTGCATTTATTTCTATATATATTTATTTTTTCCTTTTCTTTCTCCTCTATTCCTCCTTTTCTTCTGCTAGCTGGGCACCTGCCCCACCAAAGAGGACAAGGAAGCCTTTGCCATTGTCTCTGTGCCGGTCATGGAGATTAGAGATCTAGACTTTGCAAATGATGCCAGCCTCATGTTGAGCACCGTAGTCGACAAGTTCAACTCCGGTTTCCTCAGTCCTAATGACAGAAGGTAGAGTTGACACGACACACAAGCACCAAACCAGAGTCTCAGCCTGAAGTTTTAGGCCCTAAATAGCTGTGGTTTTCACTTTGTAAATATTTGTAAAGTAAACCTATTGTAGAATATACTGTGTCGGAGCTTCATGCACCCTCTCTATGCACAGGTATGCCATTAAACTGCTGGAGGATGTGGTTTTCTTTGTCGTCGATCAGTTTAACAATGGCCAGCCAGCCCTGGAGGTGACGATGAACAAGCCCAACCGAGAGAGACAGAAACTCATGAGAGAGCAGAACATTCTCAAACAGGTAAATTGGCAGATTATGGTGTTGTCTACAGTTGAAACATCATTGTTGGTGAATGATCTAGTGGATGATTTTGCTGTCTCTATTTCTGCTTAGATATTTGGGATCATTAAAGCCCCATTTAAACAGAGGGGCACTGATCCGCCTCTGCTAACGTTGGATGAGCTGTCTGACCAGAAATACGCCCCCTATCAATACATGCTCAGACTGTGCTACAGGGTGCTGCGTCATTCACAAGAAGACTACCGTAAGAATCAGGTACTCCAATCCATACTAGCACAGGTGCACAAGAATGGTAAATTGTATGAATGGCATTCAGACTTCCTGTCACACTAGAAAGAGCCACAAGACAGCATTCAAAGATGGGGATTTGCCTTACAGGAACACATAGCCAAGCAGTTTGGAATGATGCAGTCTCAGATCGGCTATGATATTCTGGCTGAGGACACCATCACAGCCCTGCTACACAACAACCGCAAACTGCTGGAGAAACACATCACTAAAACCGAGGTGGAGACTTTCGTCAGTCTGGTTCGTAAGAACAGGGAGCCCAGGTTAGTGTTTCCATCAGATGAACCTTAAAATTATGAATTTTAAAATTGTGGTTTACAGGTCTGAAAAAGAAGTGGAAATTAATTAGTGCTGTCAAACGATTAATCGCATCCAAAATAAAAGTTTTTGTTTACATAATATGTGTGTGTGTACTGTGTATATTTATTATGTATATATAAAGACACACACATACAGCATTTATTTTTTAAATATCTACATGTATTAATGTGTATATGTTTATATTCATATATATTATGTCATATATAAATATATTTAATATATAAATGTAACATTTTTCTTAAATATATACATGCATGTGTGTGTATTTATATATACATAATAAATATATACAGTACACTCACATATATTATGTAAACAAAAACTTTTAATCGTTTGACAGCACTAAAATTTATTTAAAGTTATAAACATTTGTTGTGCTAGGATTGAAAATGCAAATTTGTGAGTGTAATGTCAATGAAAAAATGTTAATTGGCTGGAAAAGTCATGAAAAGTAATTGCTCAAATTGTTTGGTAATTAATTTATTGGTACATTTTTGAAGCTCCTTATTTCCTGCATAATTTTTTCTGCTGTGCCTAAAAAATGCAGAGGTTTTTGTTTTTACACCGAACATACAGAATAAATAATGTTTAAGTATTAATGTTTATTTCATACATGGATAGAGCTTAAATTGCTTATAATGTGCATTTGAAAATGAAAAAACCCACAGCCATCTTTGCAAATTTGTAATGAGAATAATTTATAAATCTGCTGTCAATAAAAAAGAAGCTTTAAGATCTCCCTGTGGTTTCTGCTAAAATAAAAGCTTTATGGTTCAACATTTGAAAGCAAAAAATTTAAGACAGCCACCAAAATGTGTATATTGTTATAATGTTACTGTTGTTACTATAATGATTATTATATTATAAAAATATTGAATGGGGGTGGGGAAAAATAAAGTCCTTTTTTTTGTCCATAGTTTATAACACACCTGTGTCTGTAAATGTCTATTCCATGTTTATGTTTTGATTTCCAGGTTTCTGGACTATCTATCGGACTTGTGTGTGTCCAATAATGTTGCGATCCCAGTAACTCAGGAGCTGATCTGTAAATGTGTGCTGGATGCCAAAAACCAGGATATTCTCATGAAAACTCAGTAAGTCTACGAAAAACGACGTAGTGTGTCTGTCATGGGTTATGTGCTCTTAATCGTTTGACAGCACTAAAATTAATTTAAAGTTATAAACATTTGTTGTGCTAGGATTGAAAATGCAAATTTGTGAGTGTAATGTCAATGAAAAAATGTTAATTGGCTGGAAAAGTCATGAAAAGTAATTGCTCAAATTGTTTGGTAATTAATTTATTGGTACATTTTTGAAGCTCCTTATTTCCTGCATAATTTTTTCTGCTGTGCCTAAAAAATGCAGAGGTTTTTGTTTTTACACCGAACATACAGAATAAATAATGTTTAAGTATTAATGTTTATTTCATACATGGATAGAGCTTAAATTGCTTATAATGTGCATTTGAAAATGAAAAAACCCACAGCCATCTTTGCAAATTTGTAATGAGAATAATTTATAAATCTGCTGTCAATAAAAAAGAAGCTTTAAGATCTCCCTGTGGTTTCTGCTAAAATAAAAGCTTTATGGTTCAACATTAGAAAGCAAAAAACAGCCACCAAAATGTGTATATTGTTATAATTTTACTGTTGTTACTATAATGATTATTATATTATAAAAATATTGAATGGGGGTGGGGAAAAATAAAGTCCTTTTTTTTGTCCATAGTTTATAACACACCTGTGTCTGTAAATGTCTATTCCATGTTTATGTTTTGATTTCCAGGTTTCTGGACTATCTATCGGACTTGTGTGTGTCCAATAATGTTGCGATCCCAGTAACTCAGGAGCTGATCTGTAAATGTGTGCTGGATGCCAAAAACCAGGATATTCTCATGAAAACTCAGTAAGTCTACGAAAAACGACGTAGTGTGTCTGTCATGGGTTATGTGCTCATGTGAGTTCTGTGTGTGTTTGTTAAGGCGGCGAGCCGCTAAAGACACACAGCACACCTCTGAGTATTTGGAAGAGTTTGGAGAGGAGGATGAAGTTTGGCTGATCTGGTCTGAGAAGGAGAGTGAGACCCATGAGAAGAGCATTCGACAGCTTGCCCAAGAGGCCCGACAAGGGAATGTGCATGACGAAAATGTGCTGACATATTACAGGTAATGAAAAGGAGAAACAACCAGGCCTGTTAGTTGATTAAACCCTTTATTAAATTATCATCATAAATGGCATGCTGCAATAATGTAGTACAGTCAGCTGTATAGACTTATAGCTGATTGTACTAAATGAACATGTTAAATTGACAGCAGATTATTTTACTATTTTATTATTGCTGGCAATATTTCTTTCTTTTCATCTGCTTACAACTGCACAAATATATATTGTTTTTTTTCCAGGTACCAGCTCAAACTGTTTGCACGAATGTGTTTTGCATGGACACCAAACTGAAGATCCTGGAGATATTACAGGTAGACGCTGTCGAAGATGGCAACAGCTTTATGCTGTCAGTGCTGGCAATATCTGAAAATCCTAATGGTTTTGTGCAGTTCATCCTCAGTGTACGTCTGGACTATCGGCTTTCCTTCTTGCTCTCCGTCTTCAAGAAGGAGTTTGTGGAAGTCTATCCTATGGGTGATGCAGATGCAACGCATCATACAGAGCATGAGGGTAATGATGTTTAGATAAATAGTCTAAATGAAACTCTTGTAAGTGTCACAACCTGACTACTAATCAAATAACATTTATAATATTAATATAATCAATCAACAATCTCTGAAATTGCATTATATTCAAATAACAACATAACAATTCTTCCATGTACTAATCCCTCTACTCTATTTTTCATCTTTGTTTTTGTGTTTGTCTCAGAGCCTCGTTCTGGTGAGAGTGGCAATGTTTCATCATTTCTTGATTCTTAAAATGAATTCCTTAAAGGTGTAGTGTGTAATTTTTTTTGTTAAAATACTTTCTCCTATCACTAAATATATGCTGAATATGTAAAGCAACTATTAGTAAGTAATTTTTACATTGAAAAAACGGTTTTATTTCTGCAGCGTCATTTGATGCCGCTAGTGGCTCAGAAATTACACACTTCAACTTTAATGGATGACCATTTTAAATATAATTCAATTTAGGCTAGAAGTAGAAGTAGTCATGCTTGAATTTGTTTTCTGATTGTACATTTGTGTAATTTATTTATTTATTAATATTTTAAACAGCTTCCATCAACCTCCAGTACATTGGAGAGCAGGCAGAGGCCATGTTTGGAATTGGGTATGTTAATGAACAATTAATTCTATTTCCACACGACTGTTCATCATGTGTGTGACCCTTGTGCTATGTGACCTCTCTTTGACTTTACTCTGACCGTACAGTAAAGGAAACAGCATTCTGGAAGTGGACGATGAAGGGGGACGAATGTTTTTGCGTGTTCTGATCCACCTCATCATGCACGACTACCCTCCGCTGGTTTCCGGGGCCTTGCAGTTGCTCTTCAAGCACTTCAGTCAAAGACAAGAAGTCCTCCACACCTTTAAACAGGTAGAACGTACAGCCCGTTTAAACGTATACAAACAAATTGCTTTTATTGGTAAAAAGGTGTGCTTAGACAGCTCCAGGTAAAAAATCTGCAGGTATACCACATCCCTAGATGTGCAAAATGTGCTGACCATACAATTTACATTTTATTGCTCATTTGCATGCAGCAAATCACCGTTCCTGTGGCACAAAATGAAAAAGTACTCTTTCAAGTGGTTGAAATGCAAATGCTTTTGTAAAGATCAAAATTGTTGATGACAGTTTTTCATCCTGCCGTGTTTGTTCTCCTCAGGTCCAGCTTCTCATTTCAGCTCAGGATGTGGACAACTACAAACACATAAAACAAGATCTGGATCTTCTGCGCACCATGGTGGAGAAGTCTGAGCTTTGGGTCATAAAAAAAAGTAGCTCTGGGGGAGATGGGAAGAAAGACAAGAAAGACAAGAAAGACAAAAAAGAACTTGCACCAGTGAGTCATGCATGTGGGATTATGTATAACAGGATAATTAGGTGAAAGAAGCTTATTTTTATTTTCTTTTTCATGCAGGCATCTCCAGAGGAGGAGACCGATACAAAGAAACAGAAGGTTGAAACGAGCAATGAAAGCTACCAGAATGTCAAAGAGGTGATGGTTTTGCACATGTTCTTAATGTATTTGTCTGTTGATCAATAATATATTAGATTAATTACAGTGGGGTCTAAAAGTCGGAGATAGTATATTGCACTACTGTTCAAAAGATTGGGGACAGATTTAAAAAAAAAAATTTTTATACTTTTGTTCAGCAAGAATGTGTTAAATTGATCAAAAGTGACAGTAGACATTTATAATGTGGCAAAAGATATATATTGCAAATAAATGCTTTTGAACTTTCTATTCATCAAATAATTCTGTAAAAAATTGATGTTTTCCACAAAAATATCAATCACTGCAACTGATTTCAACATTGATAGTAATTATACGAATAAGCAAATTAGAATTATTTTGGAAGGATCACGTGACACTGAAGACTAAGGTAATGGCTGTTGAAAATTCTGCTTAAATTTAAATTGTAATGTTTCACAATAATACTGTTTTTTACTGTATTTTTTATTTAAATACCTGCCTTGGTGAACATAAGAGACATCTTTCAAAAAAATTACTGACTGACCTCAAACATTTGAACAGTATATGATAATAAAAGTTATTACTTTTTTGTATGCACATACAGTGGGGCAAAAAAGTATTTAGTCAGCCACCAATTGTGCAAGTTCTGTCTCTCATAGTTGAGGTATCCCAATGATGAAAATTACAGGCCTCTCTCATCTTTTTAAGTGGGAGAACTTGCACAATTGGTGGCTGACTAAATACTTTTTTTTCCCCACTGTATATGCACATATATGCAGCTTTTTAATTTTCTGTTTAGTGTACAGTATATATAAATGTGTATAGATGGATAGAAACTTGGTAAATGAACAAACCAGTATTTTTGCAATAATTAAATCTTTTCTCTGATCTCCAGATTTTAGAGCGTTTGAATAAAATGTGCAGTTCAGGTGTATTTAAGAAACAACAAAGGCTATTGAAGAACATGGGTGCCCACAAAGTTATGCTTGACCTGCTGCAGATCTCCTATGATCGGGTTTGTGGTCTTTTTTGAAGCAGATAAAATCTATGGTCGATGTGAAGCATGGTCTTGGCCTTGTCCTTCACTAAACGCATGATTTTTAAATTTCTTTTAACAGAATGACACCAAAATGCTTGAGATCATCAAGTACACGCACCTGTTCTTACAGAAGTTCTGCACAGGGAATCTGGAGAACCAAAACCTCCTCCATAAACACCTCAACCTCTTTCTCACACCTGGGGTGAGTGCAAAGCGTGGCGCTTAAAATAGCCTAAGATGTTTATCATGCTTTCATGGTGTTCTCTTTTCTGGTTTTTGTTTTGTCTCTCTCAGCTCCTAGAGGCAGAAACAATGCAGCACATTTTTTGTAATAATTACCAGCTCTGTTCTGAGATCAGCGAGTCTGTGCTGCATCATTTCATCCATTGCCTGGCCACACATGGCCGCCACATTCAGTACCTCAACTTTCTGCACACCATCATTAAGGCAGAGGGGAAATATGTGAAGAAATGTCAAGACATGATCATGACTGAGGTTTGTTATTGTGATCGAAATAAAGTAACCTTGAGTTATTGAACAGCGTGTATTCTTTTTAACCATTTGTAATCATTTTAAGAAATTGTGAGATTTAAGAAATTTTCAGAAAAACAACTTTAATTGAAATATTAAATATTGAAGTGCTGATTTGAGATTTTGCGATATATTTGTTTCTAATATTCTATTAATATTTTATGCTATTCATTTTGAGATGCTTTTTTTTTTTATTGGTAATTTTTCAAGGAAATGTCCATTCAATTGATGGTATATGCAGTGTACAAGACATCAGCATGACCTGTGTTCTCTGTTAGCTCACAAGTGCGGGTGATGACGTGGTCGTCTTCTACAATGATGACACATCATTTGACACCATGGTGGAACTGATGACACAGTCTAGGGAAGGGGTGAAGGACGACAGCCCTCTGCGGTACCATATTTCTCTGGTAGAGCTGCTGGCTGCATGTGCAGAGGGCAAAAACGTCTACACTGAGATCAAGTGCACATCTCTGCTGCCCCTGGAGGACATGGTGAAAGTAATCACACATGAAGACTGTATCACAGAGGTAAATCAGATGATGGTAGACATGAAATGAAAGTGCTTATTTTTAAAATGTGTCATGTTTCTTTTTTTCCACTTATCCTGAATCATTATCTTCAGCCTCCCAATATTTGTTTGTTACAAGAGCCAGTTAATGGATTACTTTATAATTTATAGCATGAACATGTTTGGGGGGGAAAACGAAAAGCCGGCTGCATATGACTGATCAAAAAATTTTGGAATCTCCTCTGTGTCATGCAGGTGAAAATTGCATATGTAAACTTTGTGAACCACTGCTATGTAGACACAGAAGTGGAGATGAAAGAGATATACACCAGCAACCACATCTGGAAGCTGTTTGACAACTTCACTGTAGATATGGCTAGGGTGAGTCCACTGATGCTAGATAAGATGTGTGTAAGAATAAGGAGTTTCATTAACTTGGTTTAATTGGAATTCCAGGTGTGCTCCAACCGTGAGAAACGCATGTCAGACCCTGTGCTGGAGAAGTATGTGATTCAAGTGGTTTTAGACACTGTAAATGCCTTCTTCAGCTCTCCCTTCTCAGAGAACAGCACCAGCACAGAGGTGAGGCATCAATAGTAATATTTCTGGTCTCTGCCACTTCAACCTTTATTCATTGTGATTTACGACAGATTTCTACAGAAGTTTCTGTTTAAATGAAGAATTGATGCATTTGAGAAATTTAGTGAAACAAAACTATTAAAGGATTAGTTCACCCAAAAATGAAAATTAGCCTGTGATTTACTCACCCTCGAGTCAGCCTAGGTGTATATGGCTTTCTTCTTTCAGATGAATCCAATCGGAGTTCTATTAAAAATTGTCCTGGCTATTCCAAGCTCTATCATTGCAGTCGGCGGGTGTTTCTGTTCAACAGTCCAAAAGACGTCAAATAAAGCATGCGCATCCATAATAAAACGTGCCTCACACGGCTCCAGGGTGTGAATAAAGGCCTCCTGTAGCGAATCCATGCATTTTTGTAAGAAAAATATCCATATTTCAAACGTAATAAACACTTCTCTCTCACTTCATCTAACTGTCAAAAGCGGAAGCCATTCTGGCGGATGACGTAAGACGTCGGCGTTGCGTGATTAGAGACGAACGCGGAGAGAGAACAAAACTAAACGCCGGTCACGAATTAGAAATACAAACCGAGGATTTGTAAAGTGAAATTTTGGAGGATTTTGATATAAGCCAAGAGGAGACTGGTTTTCCTTTGCTAAAGTAAGGAAACTTTGCTTCCTTTGCTCCTGTAAACAAACTCGCGAGACTAGCATATCTCAGAGGCGCGCGCTGTGCATACGTCCTACGTCATCCGCGTATGACAGATAGCAGAAGTGAGAGAAAAGTGTTTATTACGTTTGAAATATGGATATTTTCTTACAAAAATGCATGGATTCGCTACAGGAGGTCTTTATTCACATCCTGGAGCCGTGTGAGGCATGTTTTATTATGGATGCACACACTTTATTTGACGTCTTTTGGACTGTTGAACAGAAACACCCACCGACTGCAATGATAACGCTTGGAATAGCCAGGACAATTTTTAAAATAACTCAGATTGGATTCATCTGAAAGAAGAAAGTCATAAACACCTAGGATGCCTCGAGGGTGAGTAAATCACAGGCTAATTTTCATTTTGGGGTGAACTAACCCTTTAAAACTAGAATTGTATTCAAAGGAATTGCCAAAAAAAATCTTGATTCAACACTATTCCCATTTAATTAGAATATGTTCCAGGTAAATACACTTCTGTTCAAAGGTTTGGGGAAGATTTTTAAAAATGTTTTTGAAAGAAGTTCATTTATTGGATCAAAATTACTGTAAAAACAGTAATATTGTGAAATATTATTACAGTTTCAAATAAATTTTTTTATATATGTTGAAATGTTATAAAATAAAATTTATTCCTGTGATGGCAAAGCTAGCTTTTCAGCAATCATTACTCCAGTGTCACATGATCCTTCAGAAATGTTTCTAATATGCTGATTTGGTGCTCAAAAAACATTTATTATTATCAGTGTTTAATACAGTTGTGCTGCTTAATATTTTTGTGAAAATCATGGTACATTTTAATAGGATTTAATTAAAAAAGAAATTTATAACAATGTACAAGCCTTTACTTTCACTTTTAAACAATTTAATGTCATTGCTGAATAAAAGTATTAAGTTAAAGTTCACATTTAATTCTCCAGGTTTCTCTTTCTCCCTCTCATTTTCTCTTTCTTTTGTCTTATTCAGGCTCATCACACCATTGTTAAGCAGCTGCTGCAATCTACTATGCGTCTGTTAGATTGTCCCTGGCTACAGCCACAACAAAAAGTCCAAGTAGAATCCTGCATCCGAACTCTGGCGGTGACAAGTAAGTCAACTTGTTTGAGAGTAGATGGATTCTAAGGCATAAAAAAAGTAAAAAAAAATTATTATACAGGCCTAAAATGTGGCAGGAGTTTCAGTTCTCTTCTCATATATAGTAAAGGTTTTTGAAGTATGACCAGACAACTTATTTGTTTACCTGACTGTTCCCACAGCAAAGAGTCGCTCCATCCCTCTGCCGGTAGAGTTGGAGGCTCATGTCAATATGATGTTGAGTCTCAGTAATGCCCTCACACTGTCTCGCTCCAGCCTCAGCAACAAAAGCCTGTCACGCCTCACACGGCCTGCTGCTCCCACCAACTCCTGGGACTACAAGAACATCATTGAGAAACTACAGGTGCCTATATGCATGTGTGATTTAATCTCCTTTTAGATTTTGGAGCCAAGTGACTTCCAAAAGTAATTGATATTAAAAAGGTCTTAAGCAACTTGTGCATGACACTCCTGGACTGTATTGCATATGACACAATTCAGACTTGACTTTAGTTTGTTTGAGTTATATTTCTATCAATAATAATGTATACTGTAAATGTAGTGTATTAATGTTTCTGTAACACTCTTAGGATATCATTAACACACTGGAGGAGCGTGTGATGCCGTTGGTTAATGCAGAGCTGTCAGTGCTGGTGGATGTGCTGCACCAGCCCGAGCTGTTGTTCTTTGCTCCAACCGTGAGAAGCGCATGTCAGACCCTGTGCTGGAGAAGTATGTGATTCAAGTGGTTTTAGACACTATAAATGCCTTCTTCAGCTCTCCCTTCTCAGAGAACAGCACAAGCACAGAGGTGAGGCATCAATATTCTTTCAAAGTCTTATTTCTGGTCTCTGCCACATCAGCCTTTATTCATTGTGAATAGCACAGATCTTTGGATTGAACCTTTTCTCGTGTGTTAATTTAAAAAAAACTGCATTTTAGAAATTTAGTGAAACAAAACTACAAAAACTTAACATTTTAGTCAAAGGAATTGACAAAAAACATTTAGAATATGTTCCAAGTAAATACACTTCTGTTCAAAAGTTTGGGGAAGATTGTCTCACATGATCCTTCAGAAATAATTCTAATATGCTGATTTGGTGCTCAAGAAGCATTTCTTATTATCAGTGCTTAATACAGTTGTGATACATTTTTGATTAACAGAAAGTTTAAAATAAAAGTATTTCTTTGAAAAAAAAAAAGTTTTGTAATAATGTAAAAGCCTTTACTTTAGAGCAATGTAATGCCTTTGCTGAATAATAATTAAAAAAAAAAACCTTAATGACCTCAAACTTTTGAACGGAAGTCTGAAATCTGAATATATGAGTTATTTTTTAGAGAAGAAGATAACTTTACAGGAGGAATAATACGATGAATATTATAGCTGTTATATAACGTCTATCATATCACATAACAAATGCTTTTCCGATTTCATAAGTTCACATTTAATTCTCCAGGTTTCTCTTTCTCCCTCTCATTTTCTCTTTCTTTTGTCTCATTCAGGCTCATCACACCATTGTAAAGCAGCTGCTACAGTCTACTATGCGTCTGTTAGATTGTCCCTGGCTACAGCCACAACAAAAAGTCCAAGTAGAGTCCTGCATCAGAACTCTGGCAGTGACAAGTAAGTCAACTTGCTTTCTAAGAAAATAGATGCATTCTAATGGATAAAAAAAAGTTTAAGTTAAAAACAATTATTTTACAGGCCTAAAATGTGGCAAGAGTTTCAGTTCTCATATGCAATAAAGGTTTTTGAAGTACGACCAGACAACTTATTTGTTTACCTGACTGTTCCCACAGCAAAGAGTCGCTCCATCCCTCTGCCGTTAGAGTTGGAGAATCACGTTAATATAATGTTAAGTAACATTAACGCCCTCACACTGTCCCGCTCCAGTCACAGCAACAAAAGCCTGTCACGCCTCACACGGCCTGCTGCTCCCACCAACTCCTGGGACTACAAGAACATCATTGAGAAACTACAGGTGCCTATATGCATGTGTGATTTAATCTCCTTTTAGATTTTGGAGCCAAGTGACTTCCAAAAGTAATTGATATTAAAAAGGTCTTAAGCAACTTGTGCATGACACTCCTGGACTGTATTGCATATGACACAATTCAGACTTGACTTTAGTTTGTTTGAGTTATATTTCTATCAATAATAATGTATACTGTAAATGTAGTGTATTAATGTTTCTGTAACACTCTTAGGATATCATTAACACACTGGAGGAGCGTGTGATGCCGTTGGTTAATGCAGAGCTGTCAGTGCTGGTGGATGTGCTGCACCAGCCCGAGCTGTTGTTCTTGGAAGGCACGGATGCTCGATCACGCTGTGAATCAGGAGGCTTCATATCTAAGTGAGTCACTTCTGTTTAAACTGGGACTACATTTACCATACAGCTTTTTAGCATGCATTTTGTGGCTAGATCAAATAAGCACAGAATTTATGTTGCATAATGCTGTATTACTATTTGTGAGGGTGCGTCGTCATCACCTTGCTCTTTAACTTTGTGCAGATTGATTCAGCACACAAAGGCTCTTATGAATTCAGATGAGAAGCTCTGTATCAAAGTGCTCAGAACTCTACAGGAAATGCTCATTCGTGAACTGGACTTTGATGAGAAGGTGAGATTAGATTATACTATTAATAATATCACCATGCAATCAAACAATTTCTCATACAAATGTAAATGATCAAATTAGCATATTAACTAGATGATGTAAAAAAATCAATTTATACATTTTAATCATTATCTTTCAAAAAAATAGTGAAGTATGCCGTTTTAAAAAAATTCAAAAATATATTCTTAGTTTAACTTAATATTCTAAATAATAAATATTTAATATGAATATAATATTTACAATACAACATACATTCTGTTCTAAGGTATTCCTAAATAATCAGAAACATTTTAGAAATATTAAATTGTTACTTTTTACATGGAGAAAAACTTTATTCATGAGAATTGCATAACCTGCCGTTTATCCTTTTGTTTTTACAAATTGAGGATTGAGTTTAAATTATTTTACAGTGTGTCTGTGGACAGTTGTATTTAACCTAGAATATTGCTAGGTGTTATTTCCAGAGTAAAAAGAAACTTATTTTAATGCCAAAAGTTGTTATTTTTGGGTGGGTTAGTTTGGGCTCTGTAGTCATTGTAATTGATTTAATTTAACAATAAAAGTGCTTTCTTTTGCAGGGCTTTGCCTTAAGGAAGGTATTGCTCCAAAACTACCTCTATACCAACATAAAGAACATCAAAGCAGAGCTTATTGAACATGGAGGAGGTAATTTTTAAATTACTGATGAAAAATCAATTAATTAATATCACACAAAAAAGAGTGTTTGATTTGGACTGGTTTTGTAATTGTTAGCCGGATCAGCACAAAACATTCTTTGTGGATGTCTTGTGTAAAATATTGGTGGATGTCTTGTGTAAAATATTGGTGTGTGTATGTGTTTATTTTTGGGTGGGTTAGTTTGGGCTCTGTAGTCATTGTAATTGATTTAATTTAACAATAAAAGTGCTTTCTTTTGCAGGGCTTTGCCTTAAGAAAGGTATTGCTCCAAAACTACCTCTATACCAACATAAAGAACATCAAAGCAGAGCTTATTGAACATGGAGGAGGTAATTTTTTAATTACTGATGAAAAATCAATTAATTAATATCACACAAAAAAGAGTGTTTGATTTGGACTGGTTTTGTAATTGTTAGCCGGATCAGCACAAACCATTCTTTGTGGATGTCTTGTGTAAAATATTGGTGGATGTCTTGTGTAAAATATTGGTGTGTGTATGTGTATGTGCAGGTGGAGAAGGAGAGAAAGACTGGCTGGCAGTTACAGCATTACAATGTCGTCTGGACAAAGAAGGTGGCACCAAACTCTTCATAGACCTCATAACCAGCTCTAAGAATGAGAAGATCTTTCAGGAGAGCATTCAGCTCGCCATCTGTCTGCTGGAAGGTGGCAACACTGAGATCCAGGTGGGAAAGCAGCTTCCGTAAAAATATAAATTTAGTCATAAATATTGTTACATTTTCAAGGAAAAGCACCCATTATTATATATAAATTGTTTCCTGTTTTTAACAGAACTCCTTCTACAAACTCATGATGGGAGACAACAAGTCGGAGAAGTTTTTTAAAGTACTGAATGACCGCATGAAGAACGCACAGCTGGACATCAAATCCACCATCTCCGTCAACGTGGGAGAAATGAGCAATAAAGCCAAAGATGACAAAGATATGGAGACGGGTAATTTGAAAAAAGTGCATGAAGTGCACGCATGAGAGGAAAGGGTCAAAATTATTCTGTTATTAAGTTTATAAAGTTATGCTACACCTTATATATTTACTATACATTTCTAATAAATGAAATCGTTGAATCTACATCCATTGCTGACTCTGACAATGGTTTCCTATCGGTGCAGGGCCTTCCTTTGGCCAACCTGAGCAGCCACCTCAACCTGAGCAGCAGGAAGTAGATACAGAAATGGGCCCCTCTGTCACCATTATGAAACCTATTTTGCGCTTCTTACAGCTGCTCTGTGAGAACCACAAAATTAAGTTTATAAAGTTATGCTACACCTTATATATTTACTATACATTTCTAATAAATGAAACCGTTGAATCTACATCCATTGCTGACTCTGACAATGGTTTCCTATCGGTGCAGGGCCTTCCTTTGGCCAACCTGAGCAGCCACCTCAACCTGAGCAGCAGGAAGTAGATACAGAAATGGGCCCCTCTGTCACCATTATGAAACCTATTTTGCGCTTCTTACAGCTGCTCTGTGAGAACCACAATCAGGATCTTCAGGTCTGAACAACCCCAGATTAACAATCCGCTTAGCACACTGCTTAAACCACAAAAGAAAACAATAGAGGAAGGAGAGGAAAGCATCTCTTCTATGGTAACTTCAGTATTTTACTTTTAGGACTAGGAGCACATTTTCAATATTTCCTAGAACATGCATACCGTATGTAAGACATTACATTTTCTGTTTTTGAGATTTTTGCTTGTTTTTTAAGCTCACCTTAAACAAACAACAGGAGGAACAACAGGAGGATCCATTAGAGTACTATGACCGTCAAACAGCTCAGATTGAGGTAATAAAAGAAATCTCTTTGTGTGTTGTAATCCATGCTCTTATTGTAATTTCTGATCTCCTGTCTCCAAATAGAATATAAGTGAATGTTGTGGCTAATGTGAATAAAATTAATTTGGGATTATGAGAAGTTGTGAAGTAGTTTCCGTTGGCATGTCACATGCAGATTGTGCGGGAGGACCGTAGCATGGAGCAGATAGTGTTTCCTGTTCACCCCATCTGTGAGTTCCTGACGGAAGATTCAAAGGTCCGTGTGTTTACCACCACAGAGCAGGACGAGCAGGGCAGCAAGGTCACACAATTTTTCGAACAGACCTCTTTCCTGCACAATGAAATGGAATGGCAGAAAAAACTTCGAAGTAAGTATTGGGCTTGGGGTGCTGTGGCTTAGTGAGTTCAAACTGTCCTTAACACAGGTTTATTGTGATGTTTGTGTGTTTTAGGCATGCCAGTGCTGTATTGGTTCTCTCGTCGAATGTCTCTCTGGGGCACCATATCATTCAATCTGGCTGTGTTTGTCAATCTTATCATCGCTTTGTTCTACCCACATGACTCTGGTCATTCTGGTATGTTTATGTGTGCATTATCTGTTGGTAACTTTAGTGTATTAATTGTATAAATGCTGCATTTACCATCAATTTCAAAGCACACAAATATGGACCAACAGTTGGCTTCCTAAATATGCTTTTCCATGTAGTTTTACCAGGTTCTTGTGCTTCCAGGTAGCATAGACACTTCGTTGCTGCTTATGCTGTTCTGGTGCTTCGCTGGACTGGCTGTTTTGGGCCTGTTATCCAAGCGCTATGGGTTCCAGTCCCTCACTGTCGCCATCACCCTGCGCTGCATCTATCACTTTGGCATCGGGCCAACTCTCATCCTGCTTGGGGCTCTCAATGTAAGTCTGACATACCATAATACTATATGTTTTCTTAAATAAAAATGAATGGATTTAATTCCAAATTTCTCTTTTTAACCAGCTGATCAATAAGATAGTGTTTGTGGTGAGCTTTGTGGGAAACAACGGCACCTTTATCATGGGCTATAAAGCCATGGTAATGGATGTGGAGTTCCTGTACCACCTGGCCTATGTGTTAACCAGCACGCTGGGGCTTTTTGTCCACGAGCTCTTCTACAGCATATTGGTGGGTGTTAAAAAATTTATTAAAAAAAATTAAGAAATTAATACTTTAATTCAGCAAGGATGCATTAAATTGATCAAAATGTTACATAGTTGCAAAACATTTCAAATAAATGCTGTTCTTTTGAAATTTTGATACATAAAAAATGAAACCATTTTTACGGTTTACACCAAAATATTAAGCAGTACAACTGTTTTATGTTGATTTTACACTACATTCAATATTTTAATAATAAATTATTTGTTCTTGAGTATCAAGTCAACATATTAGAATAATTTCTGAAGGATCATGTGACACTGAAGACTGGTGTCTGCACAGGAATAAAATATATTAAAATAGAACAAAAATAGCAATAATATTTAACAGTATTGTTGTTTTACTGTGTTTTGATCAAATAAATCCAGCCTTGGTGAGATTTCTTCCAAAAACATTTAAAAATACGGTAGTACAAAACTGTAGCTTAATTGTTTACTTTTTTGCTTTTCTGCAATGTATTAATCGTCAATATTGTAAATATTCCACAAAACGTTTGCCAAGCACCAAATGCCAGGAAAATAATTTTTGGTGAGTAAATAAAACTGAGATGCTGTACTCACCAGTGAAAATCTAATGGTTTTTAAATGAAATGAGAAACTGTGACATGATTTTGTATGACTGAAAGGCATAAATATTCTGCTAATCATTTCTCACTTCTCTTTTACCTCCTTCAGCTGTTTGATCTGATCTACCGCGAGGAGACGCTCTTTAATGTCATCAAGAGTGTGACACGTAATGGCCGCTCTATTCTCCTCACTGCTGTCTTGGCCATCATCCTTGTCTACCTGTTCTCCATCGTGGGCTTTCTCTTCCTCAGGAATGACTTCATCATGGAAGTGGACCGTCTTGCTATCCCAGATACAGGTAAATTGCATACACCTCTTTTTATCTTTGCTGTGTGTCACAAGGCCGCCTGAATAGTTTTTTGCAGAAAGGCATCAAACCCTGCGTTCGTGATAAATTTGAATTACAACATACCATTTTTTATTTATTGATGCCACAGGCTTAATGGCATGTCTTGTCCTATAAGCAGGTATAGATAACTCTATGAGCAGCTGCAGTGCTGATGGAGTGGAGTGCACAGAGGAAACTGGGTTGGTTGCATCATCAGAAGGTGAGTTTGGCATTAAAGACAATATTTTATATTACTCTACTGGCATCAGAACTCAGCTGTGAACACTTTTTTAATGTCTTTGCAGAAGAAGAGGACAACACAGAGAGAGCATGTGACACTCTTCTAATGTGTATCGTTACGGTGCTGAATCATGGGCTGAGGAACGGAGGAGGTGTGGGAGATGTCCTGCGCAAACCCTCTAAGAATGTATGGAGACCCACAATCATATAGGAATGTGCGCATGTAGGAATACAAAACCTAACCAAACTAATACAATGTTGTTCAACTTACAGGAGCCTTTGTTCCCTGCTCGTGTGGTGTACGACCTTCTCTTCTACTTCATTGTCATCATCATTGTTCTCAACTTGATTTTTGGTGTGATTATTGACACCTTTGCTGACCTGCGTAGTGAAAAACAAAAGAAAGAGGAGATACTGAAGACCACCTGTTTCATTTGTGGTAAGAAATTAGATTTAAATCTATTTGAAAGTGTTTATTCCTGTGATGGAAAAGCTGAATTTTCAGCATCATGATCATTCAGAAATAATTCTAACATGCTGATTTGCTGCTCAAGAAACATTTCTTATTATTATCAGTGTGGTGCTTAATATTTTGTGGAAACATTTTTATAGATAGAAAGTAAATAATAGAAATTTATAAAAGGCATTTATTTGAAATACATTATTTTTGTAATGATATTAATGCATTTATTGTCACTTTTGATAGATGTAATGCATCCTTGCAGAATAAAAGTGTTATTTTTTTTTTATCTTACTGACCCCAAGCTTTTGAATTCGCATTGATTTATTTTTCACAATTAAGCACATTTCCAACACTGTTTACTGCACTGCAAAATGGATTTTTGTTATATTTTCATTACTGTGATTTTCAAAAAGACACAATTTGAACATTCCTGAATACAGGCTTTATTTTATTTTTGCAAAATATAATTTCTTACTTTATTTGTTGAGTGTGAAAAATGACCCTAGTATTCCTTAACAGGCTGTATGACAGTCAAATACAAATCATCAGAGAACATTACAGAAAGGAATTGATCTGTATTTGCATTTCAACAGGTCTCGAGAGGGACAAGTTTGATAATAAGACTGTATCATTCGAGGAACACATTAAATTTGAGCATAACATCTGGCACTACCTCTGTTTCATTGTGCTGGTACGGGAGAAAAACAAGACAGATTACACTGGCCCAGAGAGCTACGTGGCCCTTATGATAAAGGTAAATTAATAAAAATGAAAAATTCCAGCTGTTTGGATACTGGTCACATTCTATATATTAACAGCAATTACCATTGTTATTTCCAATGTATTATTTCTATGCTTTTATATTATTGATTAATACTTTGAATAGTCTTTTTTCTTTAATTTTATTTGAATTAATTTTTAGTTATTTTGTTATTTCCTTTGGTCATTTTTATTATTATTATTATTACTATTTTGATATTTCTATTTCGCTTTCATTTATTTAATTCATTCTTGCTTCTCCTTGCATTGGGTTTTGATTCAGTCTTGTTGTCGCCTCTTGTTAGAATAAGAACCTGGATTGGTTCCCACGCATGCAGGCCATGTCTCTGGTTGTAACTGAGGGAGATGGAGAACAGAATGAGATGAGGAACCTGCAGGATCGTCTCACCTCCACCATGAAAGTGGTCACACAACTAACAAGCCAGTTAACAGAGCTGAAAGAGCAGGTACATTTATCAATGTCAGCACTGTTTGTCCAGCATTCATAATGTTGGTACATTAAATTGATTAATGTCTCAGATTTTAGATTCTAAAATAACGGTTGTGTATTTGTTCATTTAGATGACCGAGCAGAGGAAGAGAAGGCAGAGGATGGGTTTTGTGGATGTTCAGTCTGGCTCAAACCCTGGGATGCCTATGCCTCCTAGTGCTGCTGGAGGAAATCTTCAAGTCATCAAGACCTAATTTCTCCAGCTAACCTTGCATTGACTTTATAGAAGCAATAATGTAATCCTGTGATGCTAGTGTACTTCCCACTGTGGAAAAGTTACATTCAACGGATAGACGGATTGGATCTACACTCCCACAAAAGCACTACTGACTAAATAGTCATTCTTGAGGGGCCTTTGATTACCTGAATGGTTTTAGTATGCACAAATTTTATATATTTAAAGTATGTAATTGTTTTGTTTTTATTTTTCTAAGCAGTCTTGTTTGATGTATGGATAAACGTAGCATTACTGTAAGTAAAGCCGATGCGTTTTAGATTAGTAATTGTAGATCAATACAGTCGGATGGTTTGTTTTAATGTGCACTGATGAGTTTGTACATGCTGTATTTATAGGGATAGTCATGATGCACTGGCTTGATATGATTTGGGAAACATGAAGGGGAATATCATGACCATTCTTATGATGAACTAGAAGATGCTAACATGTCACTAGAGTCGAATCTGGGTAGTATAAATGGCATAATATATAGAAGTGTGTTTAAAGTTCATACAGCTTTAATTTAAAAGTCAAAGTGCCTAAAAATACATCAAAAGAACATAACTTTTGCTCAGGAAACTAACATGTTCCTTATTTATCTTATCATAAAAATAAGTGAGGACATGCTGATCGTGGTTTTAATAGACATAGATCTATGAATGTGTCTATTTAATTATTTATTGTGCGACCAGGACTAAGTCAGTTGCATTTTTATGGCCACAAAAAGAATGCTGGAACATACATATATTTTGGCTTCGTTAATAACAGCCAGTGTGTAATTAATCATATTGACATCAAATAATCATCAATTTATTGCTAATATGTTTATATGAAGTGCCTCACCAACTTTACACAAAATACAGAATAAAACATTTGGTTATTTGACGTCTTGTATCATTTAACATTAACAGACTAAGAGAATCGAATGAGTCACATTACTACGATATTACTATATTAAAATGTTACAAAAATCAATAGGAATTCGATTAATTTGAAACATTGCAATGACTTTTTATTCTTTTCCAAACAAAATAAATGATATCTTCCAAAGTAAACAGTCGCGTGAATGTCCATTGATTTGTCTTGTGTCAGATTACGTCCCTCTGTCACGCACACTTCACAGTATTCGGGTGTGTGCGGACTGACTGGATCAATTCCTTCGCTGTTCGTTTGAGCGTCAGGTGCCGTTCAGAAGTTCGTCCTCAGTGCAGGTCAACAGGTAGGCTAATGTTTTTCAGAATATTAACGCAATAGTTACATTTAAACAATGTGTATCAAATAAATTGACAACGAACAGGCTGTAAGATAAAACAGGTAAAACGTCACTCTGGAAATGGGAATTGCAGTTATGTAAATGAGCTAGGCCTACTTTATTCCAACAGACAGAAGATCAGTCTCAGAAATGAGGCTAAAGTCATTTGTTAAACTTATTTCTTTTGTTTTATAGAAATATAGAAGTGTTTCTTTTTGATCCTTTTTTTGATGCTGATAAGTGAAGTTTAATGAACCTCAAACCACTTGAATAGGAAAACCACATCTTGCTACCACAACTATTAGACCTCAGGCTATATAGGAGTTTGTGTGTGTATTTATTATATATTCTAATATATAATAAAATATCATATCGGCTGATATATTATTACAATACAGACCTATAATTGTTTGTTGTTGTTATTATTGTTGTTATTAACAAAAATGTCATCTATAGGCTACTATTATCAAGGCTAAAGTCATTTGTTAAACTTATTTCTTTTGTTTTATAGAAATATAGAAGTGTTTCTTTTTGATCCTTTTTTTTTGATGCTGATAAGTGAAGTTTAATGAACCTCAAACCACTTGAATAGGAAAACCACATCTTGCTACCACAACTATTAGACCTCAGGCTATATAGGAGTTTGTGTGTGTATTTATTATATATTCTAATATATAATAAAATATCATATCGGCTGATATATTATTACAATACAGACCTATAATTGTTTGTTGTTGTTATTATTGTTGTTATTAACAAAAATGTCATCTATAGGCTACTATTATCAATTAACTCTTTCGACTCGTCCGTTTTTGTTGGCCAATAGTAATACTTTTTTACGTTTAGCCTATACGTTTTATAAGGTTGATACTTTTCGGTACGTGTAATCTAGCTTTTATCAATGGAAGTGACGTCAGTGTTTTAACTTTGAGAACGGAGTGCTGAGGAAAGCGAGAGTCTGTGGGTTCCAGATAAAGCGCGGTATCGGCCACTCCCAGGTGCCCCGCGCCCTGAAACCCACTGCTCAAAATTTAGATTAGGGTCACTTTATAGGCTCTTTAAGGACCTAATTGTCGATATTATGTAACCTAATGAATAATTTACCTGGGTATCTTTCTCATAAATCTATCCTTGACAATGTTGTTACAGTATGGAAAAGTATATTTTTCACATAGCCTATAGCCTCATTTTTACCCCACTGACCATCTTTTCCGTTGTTTACAGCTGTTAAAATCATGTCTGCTTTTCTGCATCACTGCCCCTTCTTGAAGTCCACTCCAGGCCCTTCTCTAAGGAATGTGGCAGCATACTTTGGATTGGCTGACCGATGTCCGATCATTGTCCGCCAGATCTCTGTAAAAGCCACCCAGGCCTCTGAGGAAAAAGGTAATGCTGTTATTTTTGTATTTACCATACTATATTACTGTAAGGTTTTTTTTATGCAAGGTAGGCTACAATATGACTAAAAAATTCCATATTTTTATAATTAAAATCTCATTGACAACAAACATTATAAGTCAGTACCTCAGATTATCTTATATTTATGTGCTTATTGTGTTCAGGCCTCCTCCCTCATAAGGAGCCAAAGCGGCAGTTGGCGACCACAGCCACTCAGGTGGCGATCTCCATGTCCCAGAGCTGTCCCTTTATTTCCTCTAAGATCGGACTAGTTAAAGCCAGTCCACAAGTGCAGGAGGATGTCCAGCCCAATCTTGAGAATCAAGATAACTCCGGTAAAACAATCCTTCTCAGTGTGATAGATTCATGGACTGTGGATATGTGTATATATAATGTTTATATTGCTTGAGAAGCAGATATCATCTAGCTGACTGGCTGATGTGTTGCAGCAGCTGTCTCTTTCTTTCTTTTTTATCACCACAGTATAGTTAGTTCGCTGCTGAAGAGTCTCTTTTATCTGAGCAGTGTATCATGCAGGGGTTGGATGCATTTTACATAATAACACCCAGCTTGGAGGACATTCTCCTCTCTGCAATTTGCACCATTTAACTCCAATTTGAGAGACTCCTCAGCTGTGAATAGTAAGCAGATGATGACTCAGACCGCTGATGTAACAAATGCCAGTCTTCAGACAATCACATTACAGATGAAACTTCACAAAGCCACATGTGTACTAGAAAATAACATCTAATTGGAAAATTGTAGTTTTTGGGTTTCATAGCCATATCACGTTTGACAGTTAATGTGCGTAGCCTGTACTTTAAAGAAAATATATGACTTAAACAATGGCGTTAAATACAAAACACTTTGATTTTCACTCTGTTTTCATAAAATTCTTAATTTTGTGTTTGTTTGATGAATTTCTGACACATTGGTGCCCTTTTTCTCCAGGCTTGATGAGCTCGCTGTTCCGTGGCTTGCAAAGTCATCAGTCCACTGGTCCTACACACCTTCTTGAAGACAACTTTAGTGAGTTTGACTGCATTTTTCTTAATGATTTACAGTAGTATAAACCATACACTCTCAGAAAATACCAAATAACAACTTGTCACTGGGGCAGTACCCTTTCAGAAGATAATAAATATGATATATAGACTTTAGGTACTAATATGTACATTTAAAGTACTAATATGTACCTTTTAAGGTACTATCATTTACGTTATTACTATAGTACTATTTAAGGGGTAAATTAGATACAAAGTCTTATAGCTTTTGTACCCTAGGGTATCGCCCCAGTGACATTTATACCTGTTTTCTGAGACTGTACTGCTGTTTCTGCAGTATTAAGTACACTGTGAACAGTATGCGTATTGAACATCTATTTATTTGACTTGGACTGCCAAAAGGTACACACTTTTTTTTTCTTTTTTGAAAATATCTGTGCGAACTAATGGAATAATAATATGGCATAATGTGGAATAATGGATGTTGAGTAAAAGCTAGGTTATTAGCGAATCGATCTGAGATGGTTGTGTTTTGTTACTGTACACTGTACCTGCAGCAGTTAAGTAGTGACTGTCTTCTTTTATTCCTGTCTTTCTTCCTCACTTATTGACTGATGATTGCCCATCTGCTTTTTAAATAATTCAGCCAGACCCAGTTTCAACTACGATGACTTCTTCACTCAGAAGATTGTGGAAAAGAAGAATGACCATACTTACCGTATCTTTAAGACGGTGAACCGTTTTGCAGAGGTTTTCCCTTTTGCTGAGGACTATTCCATCCCTGGACGCTTGGGCTCCCAGGTGTCTGTATGGTGCAGTAATGATTACCTGGGCATGAGTCGACATCCCCGCATTGTCAAGGCCATAGGGTCAGTACATAAAACAGACAATGAAATAAATGTTTGCCATCATATGCTATTATACATAGAGAAGAACAAATGAAGGTGCAGCAAAATACACTATACTTATTTAATAAGACTATTATGTCTTATTAAATACTGTATGTGTATTTCATAATATGATAAAACAGTATGCTTTTAAGTTTCTTAATGTTTGACTTTGGATATACATAGCTGCTAAAACAAACTAACTGAGTAATCACAATCTTTTAATGTTTCTTAGAGAGGCTTTGCAGAAGCATGGTGCAGGAGCAGGTGGCACCCGAAATATCTCTGGGACGAGTAACTATCATGTGGCCCTGGAGAGTGAATTGGCCCATCTACACCAGAAAGATGGAGCACTGGTCTTTTCTTCCTGCTTTGTAGCCAATGATTCCACCCTCTTTACTTTGGCTAAAATGCTCCCAGGTATCCAACAAAACTGTTATGACCTGCCTGTTCTTACTGAATGTTTGAATTAATTAATTTATGAACTATACTGCTATTAAATTAAAAAATATTTTCAATATGCAGTACTGTTCAAAAGTCTGGTGTTGGTACAATTTTTAATGGTTTTGAAAGAATTATTTGATCAAAAATACACTCAAAAATGATTATAAAATATTATTAAAATAAATGTTTTCTAGTTTAAAAATATCGCACTGTTTAATATATTTGTTGAAACTGCCTGACATTTTTTCAAGATTTTTTGATGAATACAAAGAAAAAACAGCATTTATCTGAAATGTTTTGTAACATTGTAAATGTCTTTATTGTCAACTTTTGACCAATTTAATGCATCCTTGTTTAATAAATGTGACCCTGGACCACAAAACCAGTCATAAGGGTCAATTTTTCAAAATTTAGATTTATACATCATCTGAACAAATAAGCTTTCCATTGATGTGTGGTTTGTTAGGATAGGACAATATTTGGCCGAGATTCAATTATTTGAAAATGATGAATGCAAAAAATGAGGGTGAAATAAAAATTGAGAAAATTGCCATTAAAGTTGTCCAAATGAAGTCCTTAGCAATGCGTATTACTAATCAAAATTTACAAAATATCTTCATGGAACATGATATTTTCTTAATATCTTAATGATTTTTGGCATAAAAGAAAAATCGACAATTTTGACCCATACAATGCATTTTTGGCTATTGCTACAAATATACGTGTGCTATTTATATGTATTTTCTGAAATTCTACTAAAACATCTTCTCTCTGCAAAGGCTGTGAGATCTACTCAGACATGGGTAATCATGCCTCCATGATCCAGGGCATCAGGAACAGTGGGGCCAAACGCTTCATTTTCCGACACAATGATGCCAGTCACCTGGAGGAGCTGCTCTGCCGCTCAGATCCACTCACACCCAAAATCGTGGCTTTTGAGACTGTTCATTCAATGGATGGTAAGTAGAAGGAGCTATCACATAACTGACTCAAAAGAGATTGTTTCTTAATATTGTAAAATAGGGCTTGGCACTAGCAACGCCATGGTCATGGGTTTGATTCCTAGGGAATAAATGAACCGATAAGGCATTTTAAATAAAACCATCTGTCAAATGCATACGTATATATATAAAAAATGGTAGGTAACTTGCAGAAATGCAAAAAATGTCTGCAGTAAAAAATAGGGAAAACAAGTACACTTACTTTCTCCTTATTAAACAATGCAAAAAAATTATTAGTAAAAAAAACATCAAACACATGAAATGAAGACTCAGTCATATCAATAGAATATATTGCTGTTGTTGTTTTTTTTTTTTATGTGGAGCGAGTCACCTTATTGGGTGTCCATTTTTTTTTTTAAATTACACTTCCAGCCAAATACTACTCGCTTTATCTTCGCAACCACCCTTTTATCAGACACTTTGGCTTGTGGAATAAATTAATCATTGTCAACTGATAATAGTGCATTTCTACACTTCATCTTTAACTGAAAAATAACTTTTCTCAGGTGCAATTTGCCCTCTAGAAGAGCTATGTGACGTAGCACATAAATATGGAGCTCTGACTTTTGTGGATGAGGTCCATGCTGTCGGACTGTATGGGGCTCACGGAGCAGGTGTAGGAGAGAGAGACAACGTCATGCACAAGATCGATATTGTCTCTGGAACTCTGGGTAAGACAGATACGGTCTATGATGCTATGATCACAGCATGATTCTATCCTGTAATTTCATCCGTGTTCC
>NW_015505718.1:656065-710024 GCF_001515645.1 Sinocyclocheilus grahami | reverse complement strand
CTTTTATCAGACACTTTGGCTTGTGGAATAAATTAATCATTGTCAACTGATAATAGTGCATTTCTACACTTGAAAAATAACTCAATTTGTTTCAGGTGCAATTTGCCCTCTAGAAGATCTATGTGACGTAGCACATAAATATGGAGCTCTGACTTTTGTGGATGAGGTCCATGCTGTCGGACTGTATGGGGCTCACGGAGCAGGTGTAGGAGAGAGAGACAACGTCATGCACAAGATCGATATTGTCTCTGGAACTCTGGGTAAGACAGATACGGTCTATGATGCTATGATCACAGCATGATTCTATCCTGTAATTTCATCCGTGTTCTTGCCTATCAACTTATTTACTCAATATTGTTTGAAATACCTGTAGGTAAGGCATTTGGCTGTGTGGGTGGTTACATAGCCAGCACTGGTGCCCTGGTCGACATTGTGCGCTCCTATGCCGCCGGTTTCATCTTCACTACCTCCTTGCCTCCCATGGTGCTGGCGGGGGCTCTGGAATCGGTGCGTGTGCTGAAGAGCCCAGATGGACGGACCACTTTCAATTATAACACCACAATGCCACCTGCCGGACTGTATATGGAAGTGTCACTTATTGAGCTATGAGATCTTATCATTTTGAATACCACTAACAACAACTTTGTACTAAAGTTACTAAATCAAATAGGTCATAAGTGCATTTAAACCAGGTGTTTATTATATACATTTATTATAGTAATGTATAGCGCAAATACATATATGTGCCGTTTAATATTTTTATTGTTTAAGGCATCATGATACAAAACCCATTTTCTGTTTGCTCTTTAGCAGTTGGCCATGTTCTGTAAGAGATTATGGGGAAAATCAGTATTAAAGAAGTTTCCATAGCAAACACTGTCATAAAGCTTAATTTGCATGCTATTACAACATGTTTGCTAATATAAAACACTTGCTGATCCAGTCAATGTAGGTGCTCACACGAGTAAAAACAGTGGGCTTCTTGTTATAATTGCAGCTCAGTCCTCCCAAACGCCGTTGCTACCAGCACAGTTCAGGGGGCCACCAGAGTCACTCTGTGTTGTGTGGTCTATGATTCTATCATTGCATGCATGATCACAGCATGATTCTATCCTGTAATTTCACCCGTGTTCTTGCCTATCAACTTATTTACTCAATATTGTTTGAAATACCTGTAGGTAAGGCATTTGGCTGTGTGGGTGGTTACATAGCCAGCACTGGTGCCCTGGTCGACATTGTGCGCTCCTACGCCGCCGGTTTCATCTTCACTACCTCCTTGCCTCCCATGGTGCTGGCGGGGGCTCTGGAATCGGTGCGTGTGCTGAAGAGCCCAGAAGGCCAAGCTTTGCGCAGAGCCCATCAGAGAAACGTCAAACACATGAGACAGCTGCTGCTGGACGCTGGACTGCCTGTGGTCAACTGCCCTAGCCACATCATTCCCATTCGGGTCAGTGTTTGCAAAAACAATTATGTCCTTAATGGGATAGTTCACCCAAAAATGAAAATTCTGTCATCATTTACTCACCCTCATGTCCTCATTCCAAACTGCTCGATCCATATGTAATTGTTTTATAATGCCTTTATGACTATGCCTTTTTGAATCTACTAAATTTTGGTTACCTGGACTTTCAGTGTAGGGACAGAAACCTCACAGTTTCATTAAAAATATCTTAATCTTAATGTTTCTAAGATTAACCAAAGTCTTATGGGTTTCTAGCGACATGGGTAAATAAATGATGATTTTCATTTTTGGGTGAACTGTTCAGTCTAGTTATTAAATATTATATATACTGTATATATATATTTCGAATGAAATCCTTTGTCTGCACAGGCATAAATGTTTACACCTTAAATCTGCTATTTCAGGTTGGGAATGCAGCAAAAAACTCTCAGGTGTGTGACATTCTGTTGGAGAAACACAACATCTATGTGCAGGCCATAAATTACCCAACAGTGCCTCGTGGAGAAGAGCTGTTGCGGCTGGCTCCTTCTCCTTTCCACAATCCCATTATGATGAACTATTTTGCTGGTGAGTGGTCATGCAATATGGTCAACTCTATTTCTTTTCACTTTAAAGGTGAAGAGTTTCATTTCTGAACCACTAGTGCCACTAAACAGAACAGCAGTTTCATTTTCTGCAACACTCGGACATCTGCCATTGTCATAGGGATGTATCCAGATTTGAGAAAATGAAACTGGTTACATTTTAAACTGGTAATGATTTGAGTCTGAATTTTTAATAATATTTTGTGTTGGACAGAGAAACTGTTGGAAGTCTGGCAGGAGGTTGGACTGCCGCTGAATGGACCAGCTATGGCCTCCTGCACCTTCTGTGATCGGCCTCTTTATTTTGACCTCATGAGCGAGTGGGAGAAGTCCTACTTTGGGAACATGGAGCCGAGATACATCACTGTGGCTGCACAGTGAGTCAGTATCAGTAGACCAAGATGAAGATCTGTTTTATCAGCACTGAATATTTAAAGCACTGTTTGTGGCAATATGTGATACAATAGTGTTTCTGTATTGTTTGCTGTGACTGTTAATGATAAAAAAGATAATTTGTTTTCACATATTCGTATAAATGTACCACTAAATTTAGTTATTGAGACTTTGGCTAAATTATACATTAATTGTGTGTCCCCTCTGCTTGACGACAAACCTGCACATGGGCACTTTTTGGTAGTTTTCTATTATTGGTATTATTGTATGTATATGTATGCATGCAAGAGTATATTTAATAACAGCTTACACTGAAACTATGCCACATGCTGTCTTCCTGTTTTGGACCATTTGCACTCAAATTGATGAATGTAAAAATGCAATAAATTTTGTCAGTTACAACAAAATGCCTCTGATAACTCATTATAACCACTTGGTTACAAATACCAACAAAAGCAGAGGTTATATTTGTACTCTGAATCTGATATATTTTAATTTAGGGGAAAATTGTAATGCAAAACACCAACAAAACTATAGTCAAATGTGTCGTTGCACATAAAATTGTCTGGACGGACCACTTTCAATTATAACACCACAATGCCACCTGCCGGACTGTATATGGAAGTGTCACTTATTGAGCTATGAGATCTTATCATTTTGAATACCACTAACAACAACTTTGTACTAAAGTTACTAAATCAAATAGGTCATAAGTGCATTTAAACCAGGTGTTTATTATATAAATTTATTATAGTAATGTATAGCGCAAATACATATATGTGCCGTTTAATATTTTTATTGTTTAAGGCATCATGATACAAAACCCATTTTCTGTTTGCTCTTTAGCAGTTGGCCATGTTCTGTAAGAGATTATGGGGAAAATCAGTATTAAAGAAGTTTCCATAACAAACACTGTCATAAAGCTTAATTTGCATGCTATTACAACATGTTTGCTAATATAAAACACTTGCTGATCCAGTCAATGTAGGTGCTCACACGAGTAAAAACAGTGGGCTTCTTGTTATAATTGCAGCTCAGTCCTGAACCAAAGCTCATAATACCGTGGACCTCCCAAACGCCGTCGCTACCAGCACAGTTCAGGGGGCCACCAGAGTCACTCTGTGTTGTGTGACGGGGCAATGTTAATTTTGCTTGTTGTTTCAGTTATAGTTTTTGACTTAAATATCATTTAAATTAAGTAAATAAGTCGTTTTGTCATATTTAGGTAGACTAGATGTCATTTAAAAATAAATCACGTTATTTATTTTTAAATGACATCTAGTCTACCTAAAGGCTGGAACACACTGCACAAATTTTGCCAAGATTTTGTTTGTAAGCGAAAACTTATATATTGTGCCTTAAGGTCTCCTAATAATCTTAAAGTCGGCATGAAATGGAAGTAGCAATTGTCGGTAGTGAAACGGCATCTGAAATGAGAGGGCGGGACTTGATTTCGTACTTCGGGAATTGATTGGATCCTTGGAAGTTGGGGCGTTGCTAACAAAATGGAGGCAGATCTGAATGCCAGTTTGCAGTTAGTTGTGGGGGGAATTCTCTCCACTGGATTCACCGCCGACACCCTAGCATGAAGACATTTTTTATTTATTGAGGAAGACGACGACGAGGACGATCAACGGCACAAAACATACCTAACAGCGCTCGTGCGAGAGAGAGACTGCCTGAATGACTGAGCGCATATCCTCCATCAGGTTAAGTCATATTCATTAAAAAAATAGTTTGCGATGTCCTACGAGTAATGTTGTGGTAATATGCTATTTTAAATTTTAAGGGTAGTGTACTCCCCCATGGCTTGCGTCAGCACTGGTCAATGCATTGATTTCTATAAAGTGACGCATCAGCTTCAGTTTTTCCCCCCCGTTGTTTATCCCAGCGTTTACACCTCACGTCACTAGCTCCGCCCTTGCGTCATAGCTCGTGACCGGAAGAGAAGATGAGTCGTTTTGAGGGGGAGGGGAGGTTAACGTTTTTGATTAAAGATTACGAGGGCGTTCAGTTGATTTCCGGGTTCTCCCTGTAACCATGTACAAAGTCGGCAAGTATATGATTTTTCGTGTTTTCAAATTGCGTGCATTCCTGCTTATTGATCTGAAGTTGATCTGCGTTATGTAGCTATGTTTACTGACTCAAGGGCCATTCACACCAAAACCACTAGTGTTATATATTTTGCTGACTTGTGTACTTACATTATCCCAAATGTTTCGAAGAATGTTTAAATCCAGAGAAATAAGCAATTTTAACTAGTGTCTATTCTATAGTGTCATTATGTAGCCTGCCAATGACGTCATACACCCTCGATTTCCGGTTTTGTTTTGTAGAAAACATGGAAACACCAAAGACGCTTTAATATGTTATGCGTTTTATTAGACAGGTGACGACCGCACAGAGTAGCATAATAACAGAACTTTCAAATGTATCTAGTATGATAAAACAGCGCTGCTTTACCCCACATACCGGAAAGAGCGGAAGCGGTCGACTGTGGCATAATAAAAGCTCCGCTGCTTTCGAGCCGTGTGTCACGCTCGTTCAGCGGCCTCGTTTCGCTTCGACGGCTTTCAGCCTCACCCTGCTTCTTACTACGACGTTAATAAATCATTAGCTCATCCATGAACATGATTTCTGCCCCAGTCCCATCGGATTGCATCGGCTGTGGGGATGAAGACAACAACTCCCATGATTCCACACTCAGTCACCGCGTCATCAAACTACGCCTTTGTTTCTTTGTTTGTTTTGAATACGTGCCCTCTAGCAGCGAAAACTTATATATTGTGCCTTAAGGTCTCCTAATAATCTTAAAGTCGGCATGAAATGGAAGTAGCAATTGTCGGTAGTGAAACGGCATCTGAAATGAGAGGGCGGGACTTGATTTCGTACTTCGGGAATTGATTGGATCCTTGGAAGTTGGGGCGTTGCTAACAAAATGGAGGCAGATCTGAATGCCAGTTTGCAGTTAGTTGTGGGGGGAATTCTCTCCACTGGATTCACCGCCGACACCCTAGCATGAAGACATTTTTTATTTATTGAGGAAGACGACGACGAGGACGATCAACGGCACAAAACATACCTAACAGCGCTCGTGCGAGAGAGAGACTGCCTGAATGACTGAGCGCATATCCTCCATCAGGTTAAGTCATATTCATTAAAAAAATAGTTTGCGATGTCCTACGAGTAATGTTGTGGTAATATGCTATTTTAAATTTTAAGGGTAGTGTACTCCCCCATGGCTTGCGTCAGCACTGGTCAATGCATTGATTTCTATAAAGTAAAGCATCAGCTTCAGTTTTTCCCCGTTGTTTATCCCAGCGTTTACCCCTCATGTTACTAGCTCCGCCCTTGCGCCATAGCTCGTGACCGGAAGAGAAGATGAGTCGTTTTGAGGGGGAGGGGAGGTTAACGTTTTTGATTAAAGATTACGAGGGAACATGAATTAAAAAAAAATAATTATGGAGTGCACGGATAAATTATTGATAATAAACACTACAGTATTCCATTAAAAAAAATAAGAATTTTCAATTTTGATTTCATGGTGACTTTAAGGCAGGGGTGCCCAACCCTGTTCCTGGAGATCTACCTTCCTGCAGAGTTCAGTTCCAACCCTGATCAAACACACCTGTCTGTAATTATTAAGTGCTCCTTCAAACCCTAATTAGTTGGTTCAGTTGTGTTTGATCAGGGTTGGAGCTGAACTCTGCAGGAAGGTACACTCTTAAAAATAAAGGTGCTTCACGATGCCATAGAAGAACCTTTTTGTCTAAATAGTTCCATAAAGAACCTTTAACATCTGAAGAACCTTTCTGTTTCACAAAAGGTTCTTTGTGGCGAAAGAAGGTTCTTCAGATTATAAAAAGGTAAGAAAGAGATGGTTCTTTAAAGAACTTTTGACTGAATGGTTCTTTGTGGAACCAAAAATGGTTCTTCTATGGCATCGCTTGAAGAACCTTTTGAAGCACCTTTATTTTTAAGAGTGTAGATCTCCAGGAACAGGGTTGGGCAGCCCTGCTTCGAGGTCTCGAGACTCGTTCTTTTCCATAGAAAAACAATGGAAAACGTAGCATAGTAGAATAGAAAACAATGTTCCGTGTGAATGGCCCTGTATTGCTACATTTAATTGGCTACACCAATTAAAGTTAATTGTAATCAGAGATTACAAATAATGACTGATGAAAAATAGTCTATCAATAACTCCTTACATTACATCCAGCAACAACACCATCTCCACCAGCGCAGACCATGCTTTGTGTGACCTGAGAGCCCCACCAGTCAGACCTAGAGCAGGTGGTGTAATCCACCACAGGCAGGAGAGACTGCTGCAGGATATCAGCAAGGGGTCCATTGGCTAGTTATTGACAGTGGAAAAAAAAGGTAGGTGAGAAGAAAAGCCAAAAAAAAAGTCTGGATATCTCCTAATCATGCAGTCGGTTGAGTTTAACAGCACAACTTCATCCATAACCATCAACATTACTTACTGTAGAGACATCCCCAACCAGTGACATAGCAGGGAGCATTGTGGGGCAGAACATGCCCATCAGCAGGCAGACATGTAGGAGTAATAGTGTCACTTGGAGTGACAGCACTCTCCAGTTTGATCAGGGCGATGTCATTACTGCGGCCCAGACACAACATGAAAATTTAATTCATTGCACAAGTTATTCAAGATATGCATCTCTTTTGTTTGTGAGGAGACTTTTGGCCCCTGTACCAGAGAGTGAAGGAATTCCAGCCCTCGTGGACAAAGATCTTTCCAGCGGCGATGGCCACAGATCCATTCTCCTCCTCCTTCAGGTTATGTTTTCCCAGATACACCCTATAAAAAAAAACAAAAAAAAAAATTGAGGAATGTTTATTTGTACATCTCTCAATCACGTTTGTATATTTTTGCCAAGAAATATTCTTTTTAGCAGCATCATATGACCACTTTAAAATAATACATGTGTATCTACCTGCCAGGGCCAGCTATGTGCGTCCTTACCACCCATGACCCTTGACAGAACAGGAGGGTAGTTGGGCTGCCCACATCCATAAGCTGAGGTAAGAAAAGAATAATAATTAAAAAAAAATTATATATATATATATATATATATATATATATATATATATATATATTTTAAAAATGAAATTCACACATACTACGATGAGCATTTTTTATTTTTGTATTAAAATTAATTTGAATATTTTTTGGTTTAACCCCTTAACTGTCACCCCCCCATTTTTTAAAATAGGCATGCAGGTGCACTATCCAAACCTAAATTGTTGTAATTTCTGAACAGTTTTGAATACAGACATAAGGTTGGTCTCTTTTTAAAGAAGAAAATCAGCAGATTATCGCAAAATTGGAATTTATTTAAAGAATTAAAGTATCAAAAAGTTATGCTAGTTTAAATTTACTGTAAAGAAATTACACTATATTAATTTGATTTTATATATAATAAATATTTTACATAACAGGTTTTACTCTAAAATTGGTATAAAATTAAAGCCTTATGTCTAAATAAGTTATTTTCCAAATTTGAAGTTGGTATGAAAAAAATAGAATATATACTTTAAAAATGAAATTCACACATACTACGATGAGCATTTTTTATTTTTGTATTAAAATTAATTTGAATATTTTTTGGTTTAACCCCTTAACTGTCACCCCCCCATTTTTTAAAATAGGCATGCAGGTGCACTATCCAAACCTAAATTGTTGTAATTTCTGAACAGTTTTGAATACAGACATAAGGTTGGTCTCTTTTTAAAGAAGAAAATCAGCAGATTATCGCAAAATTGGAATTTATTTAAAGAATTAAAGTATCAAAAAGTTATGCTAGTTTAAATTTACTGTAAAGAAATTACACTATATTAATTTGATTTTATATATAATAAATATTTTACATAACAGGTTTTACTCTAAAATTGGTATAAAATTAAAGCCTTATGTCTAAATAAGTTATTTTCCAAATTTGAAGTTGATATGAAAAAAATGTAGGTTCCTGTGAGATTTTATTTAGGGCGTTATACCACAAACAGCCACCGGGTGCCATCCAAACTCCATTCAATTTTTTATGCATCACAAATGTCTAGATTTCTCTGTCAACATTACTTCTATCTCAAAATAATCACCAAATATGGAATCCTGAGACTCAGACCTTTCCAATGATATGTTTTTTTGTCAAGATTATAAAACGTTTTGATTGTAAAAGAACGTAATGCATTTTGTAATATGACACTTGACACCGCCCACTAAGGGGGAGGAGACCGCCAAAAGATTTTAAAGTACCATTTCCATGGTAACGCAATGTCCGATTTCAAAATGGTTTTCACAGGATGAATTTTGGGCTTCTAAGCTTTCAAATTATATATGATTTATGATGATTACTAAAAGATTTGATAGAGAAAAAGGGCAACAACAAAAAAGAGTGCCAAGCGTCCCACAGGTGGGACGGTGACAGTTAAGGGTTAAAAATCAAAGTCAAAGTCAAAAATATTAGGTTGATACAACTGTCTTGATAATAAAATGAATAAATGATAAACGATTATAAATGAATGAAGAATAAATGAATGTAAAAGAAAGTAAAACACAACACACATATATGGTTGCTCTCTTGAAGCAAAGCACACAGTTTGCATTTGAGGATCCTCGTGATCCTTCAATAGTGAAGAAAAAACGCTTATTAAAAGAAAGAAAATTGAATTAATAGTTCATTATATTTATGAAAAATGCTTGTTACCTTGAAAAATATATTTAATACTTTTTGAAAATTATGATTAAAGTGTGTACATTCACATGTACTAAAGGTGTAAGAAAATGTTTTACTACTACTTACCTCAGCATGGTTTTAAGAAAAAAATATAAATAGTAAATTTCTAAGAACTTGACTCACACATTCTACACTAGATTTAGTTACATTTTAAATTCCCTTTAAAGAGATTTTTCCTTTTCTTTATGAACACTCTTATACTGTATGTCATTGACCCATATGCATTTTTATGATAATCAATAGTTATGTGACTGTTCTTGTGGTTACAATTAATGAAAAAAATATTAATCAGACTATATTATCAGTCTTGAGGACTTCTTACCTCCAACAACGAGAATACCCAAGAGCACAGACTTCATCATGTTTATATACAAGCCAATTCACTTTCAATTCGCCTTTAGGAACGAATGATTGCTTTAGAGAAAAACTAGTAAGAAAAAATAGCTCTCTGGTGCACCTTGACCTTAATATTTCACATGGTAGAGTCTAATCAAAATAATTTTGCTGTTGATTAACAGGTTGAAGGTTTGTTCTCATATTTAGTTTGACTGCAGAATCCTCTTTTTATAGTTATTTTCTTCTTTTAATTTTCATGTACTTCAGGTAAATATCTTAAATGCAACCCAAAATACATGGCACTATATATTTTTAGTTCCCCCCCCCCCCCTCTTTTTAAAGAAGAAAATCAGCAGATTATCGCAAAATTGGAATTTATTTAAAGAATTAAAGTATCAAAAAGTTATGCTAGTTTAAATTTACTGTAAAGAAATTACACTATATTAATTTGATTTTATATATAATAAATATTTTACATAACAGGTTTTACTCTAAAATTGGTATAAAATTAAAGCCTTATGTCTAAATAAGTTATTTTCCAAATTTGAAGTTGATATGAAAAAAATGTAGGTTCCTGTGAGATTTTATTTAGGGCGTTATACCACAAACAGCCACCGGGTGCCATCCAAACTCCATTCAATTTTTTATGCATCACAAATGTCTAGATTTCTCTGTCAACATTACTTCTATCTCAAAATAATCACCAAATATGGAATCCTGAGACTCAGACCTTTCCAATGATATGTTTTTTTGTCAAGATTATAAAACGTTTTGATTGTAAAAGAACGTAATGCATTTTGTAATATGACACTTGACACCGCCCACTAAGGGGGAGGAGACCGCCAAAAGATTTTAAAGTACCATTTCCATGGTAACGCAATGTCCGATTTCAAAATGGTTTTCACAGGATGAATTTTGGGCTTCTAAGCTTTCAAATTATATATGATTTATGATGATTACTAAAAGATTTGATAGAGAAAAAGGGCAACAACAAAAAAGAGTGCCAAGCATCCCACAGGTGGGACGGTGACAGTTAAGGGTTAAAAATCAAAGTCAAAGTCAAAAATATTAGGTTGATACAACTGTCTTGATAATAAAATGAATAAATGATAAACGATTATAAATGAATGAAGAATAAATGAATGTAAAAGAAAGTAAAACACAACACACATATATGGTTGCTCTCTTGAAGCAAAGCACACAGTTTGCATTTGAGGATCCTCGTGATCCTTCAATAGTGAAGAAAAAACGCTTATTAAAAGAAAGAAAATTGAATTAATAGTTCATTATATTTATGAAAAATGCTTGTTACCTTGAAAAATATATTTAATACTTTTTGAAAATTATGATTAAAGTGTGTACATTCACATGTACTAAAGGTGTAAGAAAATGTTTTACTACTACTTACCTCAGCATGGTTTTAAGAAAAAAATATAAATAGTAAATTTCTAAGAACTTGACTCACACATTCTACACTAGATTTAGTTACATTTTAAATTCCCTTTAAAGAGATTTTTCCTTTTCTTTATGAACACTCTTATACTGTATGTCATTGACCCATATGCATTTTTATGATAATCAATAGTTATGTGACTGTTCTTGTGGTTACAATTAATGAAAAAAATATTAATCAGACTATATTATCAGTCTTGAGGACTTCTTACCTCCAACAACGAGAATACCCAAGAGCACAGACTTCATCATGTTTATATACAAGCCAATTCACTTTCAATTCGCCTTTAGGAACGAATGATTGCTTTAGAGAAAAACTAGTAAGAAAAAATAGCTCTCTGGTGCACCTTGACCTTAATATTTCACATGGTAGAGTCTAATCAAAATAATTTTGCTGTTGATTAACAGGTTGAAGGTTTGTTCTCATATTTAGTTTGACTGCAGAATCCTCTTTTTATAGTTATTTTCTTCTTTTAATTTTCATGTACTTCAGGTAAATATCTTAAATGCAACCCAAAATACATGGCACTATATATTTTTAGTTCCCCCCCCCCCACAAATTTATTTTAATCCTGAAACTTCACAACACTAAAAAAATATCAACATCAAACCTGCAGAAGCACAAAAAGCCATCTGGCTTTGGCAAGAGATTACTCTTCATATCAGCATGTCATCTGTGCATTTCACAGGCTGCATATATAAAACCTGTAAGATAACTGATATTTTGGGATGTTTATCTACAAGGCTAAATGATACTGGGAATGCTATCGGTGCTTTGCTACAGGAAATGTAACTGGTCTGTGTTGCTGTCCGGGTCCAGGTTAGTTATATAAATGATGGGTGTTTTCCTGTAACCACTGCAATCAGGAATCATGAAATTTGTGATCTTGGCTCTGTTCATTGCTGGTGGTAAGATGAACATTTGTCTACTTAAAACTCTAAAAAAAAAAAGTTCAACCAATCTTTTATACTTTGGTTCTTAAGCTGTGGAAGTGGAATGAGCAGGAATATCTTTCTCATTTCTCACAAAGATATGCATTGCACCTAATGAACCCGAGAAGACATTTAATTTATCATTGTGTGTGCATGTGTGTTGTGTCTTGAAACAGCCTACGGTTGTGGGCAGCCCACCTATAAACCTGTCGCCTCAAGGGTGGTGGGTGGAACTGATGTTAGCCCAAACAGCTGGCCATGGCAGGTATTGTGAATATTGCACTGGAAAAAATAATAACAATTATTTTTTTAAAGTTTATTGTAGTATATTTTACAAGAAATGATTTTGGTCATTCTACTTACAAATCGTTTACTTAAATGTGTTACTTTCTATTTTTCATAACTAATTGTGAAAATTACTAGCAGTTTCTGAGTGAAAACTCTTTCTACACCATTTTTCTTGCAAACACAGAAATATGTAATGATAATTCTGAAATAATTTAGACTGTATTACTAAATGCACTGAAATGAGCTTCACTTCAACACTCTCTACCTTATCAATTTCAGGTGTCTCTCCAGTACCAGAGCGGCTCCAGCTTTTACCACACTTGTGGTGGCACCCTGATCGATAAGCAGTGGGTTTTGACTGCGGCTCACTGCATTAGGTACGGTCAAAATAATCAAAAGAATGCAATGAATGTTTCCATAAGTTGATCTACATTATGAGATGGACTCAAACTATGTCTTAAACTTATGTCAAGCAGCAGCCGCACTTACAGAGTCTACCTGGGCAAGCACAATCTGGCACTCAGCAGCGAGTCCGGCTCTCTCGCCATCTCTCCTTCCAAGATTATAGTGCATGAGAACTGGGATTCCTACAATATCCGGTTGGTCCTTATCTCATTTTAATGTAGGGGACAAAAAGACTAATCTGAGAGTGTGTTTTTGATATATTTGTGTGTTTTCCAGCAATGACATTGCGCTGATCAAGTTGTCAAGTCCAGTGACTTTCACTGACAAGATTTCACCTGCTTGCCTGCCTAATTCCGAAAGCATTCTGCCTCACAACTTCTCCTGTTACGTCACTGGCTGGGGACGCCTCTGGAGTAGGTGCCTTTCCACTGCTATTTACTTATTTTCAAGCAACAAATGTTTTTTCTTAAAGTGGTCCCTTTTGTCTTTTTCTCTCCTCAGCCAATGGCCCCATTGCTGATATCCTGCAGCAGGCTCTGCTCCCTGTTGTGGACTACAATACCTGCACTAGGTCAGACTGGTGGGGCAACCTTGTGACCAACCTCATGGTGTGCGCTGGTGGAGACGGAGTGGTGTCCAGCTGCAATGTGGGTTTGATGCACACTTTTTATTTATGTGTGTGTATTTTGATATTCCATTATTAATAACCAGTATGAGTGAAAATGTACACTAATGATGTTACCTCACTTGTACAGGGTGATTCTGGTGGCCCTCTGAACTGCCAGAGAAGTGACGGCACCTGGGATGTTCACGGTATTGTGAGTTTTGGCTCCAGCTTGGGCTGCAACTACCCCAAGAAGCCCTCCGTCTTCACCCGTGTGTCTGGCTACATTTCCTGGATCAACAATGTGAGTATACTTAATAAACCTGTTGGTATTTTTATGAACACATACCATCTTTTCACATATCCTGTTTCAGATATTCAGGTATTTAAACAAGCCTCTTCTTTTTCAGGTGATGACCTCTTATTAAAGAGTGAAAAGTGTGGTTACCTCAAAATCATCATAATCATCAACAACAACAAAATAAATGTGGAATCAATAAACACATTTATTCAACAACTATTGTCTGCGCTTGGCCTAAATGAATAAAAAAATAAAAACATTAAAAAGCATTATTTTTCCACTTTTTGTCGCTGTGTTTGTATTACCATTTGCTTGCATACTCTAGATATTTTCCCAATTATATCTATTTTAGATAGTTCTTTTATGCTAGGAGCTAAATGTGCTGGGGTTGTAGCCTAGTGTAGTCCAGATAGTAAAGTTTGTAGACAAACTTTAATGTTGGCTTGGGAGAGCCTAGTCTGAACGTTAAAAACTGTTTTATTAATGTAAGTTTGAAGTAGCCTATTTACACGTCAAACATATTGTTTAAAACTGCCCTTACAAAAATAAAACTATGGTTAGTGTAGCATAGTGTAATGTTGTGGTTACCACAGTTTAAGCATGTTTTATTGGTTTTATTTGTGTTAACATGGTTAATTTTCGTAAGGGTGTTACCTCGCACCACCAAAATACACTGACTTTCGGGCGACATAAAAACTAATTCCTCTCGAAAAATATTTTTTAATAGAAGGAGATCAAATAATATGTGCTGAAACGTCATATTTTAAACTGAGAACTTGAATTCTTTCATTTATTTTGACAACGCGCCGACGTTTCCAAGGCGGAAGATTAACGTCTATTCATTCACCCCGGACAGAACCGACTGCACGCTGGGTTGAAGGCGGTGCTCCAAGTTCCTTGACGTTACCATGACACTTGTACACAACCTAATTAGACAGCAAGTATCATGCCTATGAGCAACCGGGTTGTACACAGTTCAGACAGATGAAAACGTATACTGGTGAGTTGTATAGAAAATCATCGCAATCTATAAAACTGCTTGTACCTATTATATTTCTTGCAATCAACCGAGGTTTCAAAGCATGACCATTTTACAGAAAGCGTCAGTGAGTGAAACGTTACGTACATTCAGCGCTATATTATTTACAAGATAACAATTTGTATTTCGTCAGCAGGTTGAAATGAGGGGTTACCTCAAAACTTTAAACTGGATATTTAAACTCCAGCCTAAAAGCACCACTATAGGAAGACACAAAGACTCTGACCTCTGTCTACAGGTATTAAGCCTTATTTCTTCCCAGTGTGTCCAGTCATTATGTCAGTTATTAATTCAAGCTTGAGTTATTCATCATGATGAGATGATGATCTTATACTGAGTAGCCTATGACATACGGACTCCTACTAGACATGTCACTAGAGAGGACATTCACACAAGTGTTTCACACATTCATTGTGTTTCTCATCTCATCTGCTCAGAATAGTGGGGTGGATGAACGTCATGCCACTATTGACTGGTGTGAAGCAGACGGCTGCTATGTTATCCATGACTTAAACTCTGCCCACGGGACCTACGTCAATGACTGCCGGATACACAATGCCACTGTGCTTCTCTCTTCAGGAGACCTGCTTCACTTTGGCTATGGAGGATCAACCTATGAGCTCTGCATTGACAGCAAGAAATCAGTAAAATTTATGTTTGACCAGATAAATTATATTGTGTCTATTCGTTTGTTTTTTTCAGTAGCATTTTTTATTGACTTAAGTTCAAGTTCAAAGAAAATCTGGTAATTAATTATCATAAATGAGACCTGCAACATACAGATTCAAGTTTATATGAAATTATACAATTTCATCTTCTATAATACATATAATATAAATTTAATCTTTATATAAAATATACAGAAATTTTGTCTCACTCCCAAACAGTTTCCTCTTCTGGCTGCCCAGTCTCCCATTCCCCAGGCCTGGGTACGATCTCGGACCCCTTCTGTTTCACCCCACCCTCCCACCAGACCTCGCCCCATGAGTGCCGGGTCTAAACGGGGGCCAAATGCACCTGATCGCAAAACCCAATCTAGCAGACCTGGTAAAGACTTTTCAGCACACAATTTTTTTTGTCAGTCAAAATTGAATATGACCTCATTATTATCTTTTTTATTATCCCAAGTAGAAAGAAAATGGTCAAAATAAACCATGAAAAAAAAATGCAGGATTTGAAAAGTTTATTGGATTTATTAGACTTCCAAAACCAGAGTTATTATCTTTAACAAAAACTTTTAAAATAATTTTGTTAATGGAAATAAAACTGGAATAAAACAAAATATAAATATGAGATAAAAACATACAAAAACCATATAAACAAAAATGAGAAATGTTGTCTTGTAACTGAAAAAATGTTAGGATGAAACACTATGATTAACTGGCAATAAATACAAACTAAAACTGAAATAAACCTAAAACTGAAACAAAAACAATATAAACTTAAATTTTTATATTAAATTAAATGAAAATTAAATAAAAAATTGAAATAAAAATAAAAGCTCATTCAAAATATCAATAAAAGCTATAATAGTACAATATATTGCTATTTCTAAAACAACACTGTACCAAACTGATGGGAAAGTGAATAATATATAATAATATTTATAGAATTTGTATTTTTTGCAGGAAGCTGGAGTGGTAACACAGGGAGAGCATGTTATCTTAGAAACAAGTCTCAACCTAACAATTCTCAAAGCATTCACGTCTTGCCAATGGAGGAGGTGAGTTCAACATCCTGTTAAAAACACCCTAGTCTCCCTTTGCTGGACCGTTCATGCTATTGTTATGCCATCTTGCAAAGCTAAAAGGCTTAAACAATACACTGGTACCTGTGTTCTTTCTCAGGAGGAGAGGTTGCATCAGCTAGGAGATGGACACGTTCGTGTGTCTCTGTGCTTTGAGGACGAGTCCCAAAGGAAGGATGATGCGATCATGGCCCTGAAGGAGGAAGTGTCAGCTCTCAGGCTCCAGCTGTCACAGAAGAAGCAGGGTGATCTGGATGTCACACACAGACTTCGCTGCCTGGAGAGTGACATCAAAGAGAAGAAAGATCAGATACAACAGCTAAAGGAGCAGGTGTGGTATTACAGTCTCCTTTGTTACTTCACATTTGACATTATTTACAGTTTTGTGACTGTGATGGAGCTGAAGACTGTAGCTTCAAGTCTTATACCCGGGTCATCCCTATCTTGAAGGGGTGTATGAAGGGGCCTAGAGAAGTGCTAGATTCATTGTCATACACAAATACAAAAGCTGCAGGTCTGATTTTGTGATACAACCCAAATAAAGTGCACTTTTTCTTGCTGTTTGAGTTTTTATATATATTTTTTTACAACATAGATCATATTGCAGCACAGTATAAAGAATGTGGAATGGGGAAAAATGCAAGGTATAGATACATATTTTTAAAAAAGTTGATGGAAAAGTAGCACAGGGATTAGTTTCATTATTTATTTTGATGGAGATGTTTCTTCTCTCTTGAAAATCCATCGCAAATCTTTCACATGCTAATTAATTATTACCATAACTGCTTTGTCTCTTTAATGGATGTAGATGCTGGGACTTCAGAGATGTTCTGGAGAGATGCTCGGACAGGCTGTGACAGAGAGAGATCAGAAGATCAGCAATCTTTTAGAACAGATGGATAAATTGAGGAATGAAAATAATTCATCTGCAGGTATGAGGATGATAATATAGGGGGGATATATATATATATATATATATATAGAGAGAGAGAGAGAGAGAGAGAGAGGTTATTCACATTACAGTAATGTAGAAAAATTATGACATTTTTAAAATTATGACATATATTGACATTTGCTATGAGATGTAATATGATATTATTATATATACATTTGTATGTATAAAATTACGTTTAAGCATATATAGTATTATTATTTTTATACTTCCTTTAATATACAGTTCGAACATTTTGAGTGTGTAAGATAAAAAAAAAAAAAAAGAATTTATAAGACATTTATAATATAATATAATATTTAGCTTTATATTCATCAAATAATCCTGAAAAAACATGGCACATTTTTGTGGGGAAAAAAAAAATCAACATTAATAATAAGAAATGTTCTTATTTCTTACACCAAATTACACCAAATCAGCATATTAGAATGATTTCTGAAGGATCATGTGACACTGAAGACTGGCGTAATGGCTGCTGAAAATTTAGTTTCACCATCCAGGAATAAATTACATTTTACAATACAGTATATTACAATTGAAAATTTTACAATTTAACTATTTTTTTTCTGTATTTCTGATCAAAAAATGCAGCCTTGTTGAGTTCTTTCAAAAATAGTAAAAAAAACTTGCCACCTCCAAACTTTTGATCATTTGTGTAATACTGAGATGAATTGTTATATTTTTGTAGTGAAATTATCAAGAACATATTTGTTGCACACAGGCACCAACCTTTTAGATCTGAGCAGTTAGTTACTTTGTGTTTTATTGAATTTTTTTCTTTATTTAGCGTTGGTTGGCAGTTTAAAGAAAGATGTGTCTGCTCGAGAGAAACAAGCTCTTAAACTAGCAGCTGAGGTGGACAAGCTCAGGCAAGACGTCAGACACAAAGATGCCAAGCTCACAAGCATGATGGACAAGGTTCCAGCATCCCTCTTTCTACAGCCGTTGAGCTCTGTAGATGTTTTAATGATGCTGTTTTAAAATGTTTTATCAATAGAAGATAACTATTCATTTTGTTTGGTGTTGTTTTAAAAGCTGAAAGACACCCAGAAGCATCAGAATGAGCTACTTGCCAGACAGAATGAAGTAGAATCGCTCAAGAAAGTGAGTATGTTTTGTTTTGCTCACACCCAGTCCTGATCTCCATGTGATTTAATAAACATACAGCCCCTTGGACACCACGACCCAGGTGGGACTTGAACCCACAATCCCCAGCTCTAGAGGCTGATGCCTTATCCATTAGGCCACTGGGCCAGGCAATTGCAGGTTATGAAATCTGGTGTCATGTGTGATGTGTGCTGCAGGAACAGGCTTCTCTGCTGACAGACATAGACAGACTGAAGCAGCTTCATCAGCAGACGCAGCAGAGAGAACAGAGAGTTCAAGAAGAACTCAAACACACCCAGTCAAGGGTGAGTGAGCTCAAGACAGCAACAACAGTCTGGTAAGATGACTACTCTGGTATCTATTACGCTAATGTATCTGCATTTTCTTCAAAGTTTGACCATTTTCGTGACCAGATTGTCAAGACTGTGCATGTTTCTGACAAAGAATCAGACCAAAAGGTAAGAGAACATTTCAAGCCAATCAGAAGCCAAGTTTTTGAGGATTGTTTTGCAAAAAAAGTGTCAACGTGTTAACAGTATAGGTGATGGAAATGATAATTATCAATACATTTTTACAAATGTCAACAAAATCTTTTTCATTTAACTTTAGACATAAATTATGTGTTGTGGAAAACTAAATGTTAACATAATTGAGCTAGATAATGACACTAGCTTTGCAAAATCAACACTGTTATTGAACTGAATTAAATCAGCATTGAACTGACTTGAGCTGAATAATGACACTATCTTCTGTAGAGCTGCTTTACAGCTTAATTTAAATTCATTTCTTGATTGAAGAATTTTACAACATTAGCTGCTATTTTCCTGTTTGATTAATGTTGCTTCTTTGAAATAATTAGTTTTATTAATGTGAAGCTGCTTTGAACACCTGTGTTGTATAAAGTGTTACATACATATGAATGTGACTTAACTGTTTGAGAATCAGATATAGTTAGGTGGACCACATGTATGATATCTTTGTGGTGCTTTTTTATAGCTTGCCAGCTTCAGTCCATAGTCTGTCATTATATTGAAAAGAGTTGGCAGGATATTCAAAAATGTGCTGGTTTGGACAGACATGCTGGTGAGAAATCTGTGCCAAAATTTCTTTGTTGGATAAACTTTTTTTAGATTTGTTTTTATTTTGCAGGTGTTGGACTGTTTAACTGAGTTAATGGAACAGATGGCGATGTACAAAACAAAAGTGCATGACTTTGAAATGAAACTCAAAGAGGAAGCTCACACACAGAGGGAAATGTTGGATGAGACCCAGAAATTTAGAGCCAGACTGCAAGAATGTCAGGTATTAGTAGGTGGAAACATTGATTATGCCATGTAATGCTGTATGTTTGTGTTTCAGCATTGCACAGCATGTTGAACAGCTATATAATATCTCTTTCCATTTGTATATAGAGACGAGTACAAGATGCATGTGTTGCGGACAATGTTCTGAGGGAAATATCTGGGCTGCAGAACATGAATTTGGGTCCTACGTTCAGCTGGATTCAGGAGCATTCACTTTCTATACTGAACGTCCTGTACAGAGTACTGCAGAATGCTGCTCAGAGATTACAGATAGCAGGGGTTGATGTGTCATTGAAGACTGGAGGTAAGAAATAGAAAGTTTAGAGAGATTTAGGAGAACTGGGTTTGACAAGAATAGAAGTGATATTGCTTTCAGTATTACAGGATTACAAATTAAGTCGAAATGTTATTAAATTTCAGCGCATTTTACGGAAAAGTAGTCTGAATTATTGTTATTATTTGTTTTGTCTAGGAATATCAGGCGCCTTACAGATTTTGTGCCAGGACCACATGGACGTCCAATCCGAGCTAAGGAAACTAAAGGTATTACAGCAAAGTATTTCAAAATCAGTTAAAGAATCAGAAAGTGATTCTAAAGAAACATGTCTTTCTTTCCTGCACTGAAGTCAGAGAGGGACAAGGTTCAGGAGACAGAGATTCAGAGGAGAGATCTTCACAGCAGGCTGGAGTTCATGCAAAAGCAGTTTGAGATGGAGAAACTTCAGGTACTGTTGTCTCTCCAAAAACACCAAGTCAAATTAAACTCATTTCATTTAGTCTCTGAGGCATAGACCTCTTGAGGGATGGTCTCAATTAGATTGTCATTTAGCTTTTTCGGTTTTTATAATTATAGATAAAACTCATCCCGGTTCCAATGGAAATTTGTATATTAATGAAAGTATTTCAGAGAACTGACTCCAAGCTGATGGACTAGATTCATTTCATGAATTGAGCTCTCTATAAAATTCTGTTTCACTGAAGTTTCTCCTGACCTTTGACCTGTTATTGATTCAGGCAGCAGAGGGACAGAGAGAGATGAAAAATGCACTAATGCGACAGCTGGAAGTGGTCATGGCTGATCTACAGTCAGTGAGACAGACTGAGGTGAGTTAAAACTGAAAACTGAACTAAAATTGAATTTATCCTCTTAAATGAAATACAGTTGACCTCAACTCACAACACCTGCTCCACATCTATATTTGATTTGGTTTCTAAGACCCTGTTTACACTAGTGTGTTTTAGTTTTAAAACGAAAACGATTCTCGTCTCCACAGAAACGATCTCCGTCTACACTACACAACCACACATGACCATTCATGCAGGTACAACCATAGATATGTATAGGTAGATTCCTTTTATTTAGATGGCGGACGCGTCTATGAGCTTGGAGCTTGGATACATATCTATGGGTACAACAATGAGCATGATGTTATTGTTTTCACGGTCGTCAAGGATACGCAGACAGAATGTGGGCAGCCACGCCATCATTTTCAAAAGTCTCCGTTTTGGTCTGTTTACACTGAAATGCAACCCCGGAGTTTTCAAACTAAAACGGGGTCTGCAATGTTTTCAAAAGTCTCCATATTCGAGGGTCGAAAACGCCGGAGTAGTATAAACAACAGGCGTAACCGCAGCAAAAGTTATGCTTTTTAAAACGAAAACGCACTAGTGTAAACAGGGCCTAAGGGCCTAGTTGCCAAGTATTTACCCATATGTGGGTACATAACCATATTGTTTATTTGCTTCTACCCTTTTGACACATTAGAAAGTCAATTTCCGCCACATATGAAAAAATGGTTTAGTGAATCATAATGATGACAAAATAAGTTGACTAAGACATTCATAAATATGACATAAAAGTCACATTTTATATAATAACTGACTTTTAAAGACACAACTTTCTCATATTTTTGACTTTTATCTCATAATTATGACATTTATGTATATTTAGAATTTTATCTCATAATCATGACTATATCATAATTTTAATGTTCTTAATCTTAATATCTCATAATTTTTTTACTTTTTCCCAGTTTCCAGCACATGGCCATATTGGTTATCTCTGATATTATGAGATAAAAGTCAAATTATGGCATAAAAATTCTTAATCATAAGATACGTCATAAGTATGAGATAAAAGTAATTTTTTTTAAAAAATGTTAAATTATGAGATAAAGTCATAACAAAATTAGCCTTTTTGTGTTATAATTATGATTTTTTTCATAAATCAGGCTTTTCATCTCAGAATTATGACTTAGTATCTAATGATTTCCACTTTTTATATCACAATTATGACGCTTTTCCCTCATAATTATGACTTACCAAAGCATGCTGTTTTTTTTCTTATGTGGAAATGGGTATCCATAGTATACAGAACCACACAATGTAAGTTGTTCAACTCCATGACTATCACTTTATTGCCTTCCAAGAGTGCCCTGCGCAGGGAGATCGAGACACGCAAGGCCGAGTGGCAAACCAAGATGGAAGAAGCCAAGATACGAGAGGCAGAGCTGAAAGAAACACTGCGTGAATTACATCTCAAAGAGGAGGAGAGGAGCGAGAAGATGAAGCAGTTTGAGGAAAGAGAGGCCAAGGCCCTGCAGAGAGGAGCTGAAGAGGAGAGAAAGAAACACAGGGTTGAGGTAGAGGAGTACAGAGAGCAGGTGTGACAACATGCATACACCATTGTTGCCATGGAGACACGAATAAACAAAGCTCAGCAGAGTGAGGAAAGATGGAAAGAGATTGAGGAGGAGAGAGACTCACTGAAGGAGCAACTCAAAGGTGAGCACAGCCTCTCATAAACATGTCAGAAAATAATTGAACTGAATGTACATTTAAATAAATAAATTTAAAACAACGAAACATTATGATTTAAAATGAAAAAGAAGTATTAGCTTATACAAGAAATATAAGAAATTAACAAATATAGAAACCAGTTAAAAAATTTTTTTTAAATCCTGCAGTTTCATATGTTATCTGTTGAGGGCAGCTTCTCAACAGCCTTAGGTTCCTAATTAAAACTAATTTGTGGAACAGATTTTATGTGTCCTACACATGTGTTCTGTGTTCATTATCATGTTTTCCCTGGTTGTACTTGTCCCACAGAGGAGCTCGGTAGGCTGGGGGGCTTTGAAAGCAACAGCACATCTTACACATCAGAAAAACAACAGGAACCGGATCAAACCATAACATCCCTCCGGTATAATAAAGCTCTCATGAATACCATCACTGCATTCCCCATCTTTCAAAATCGATGTTGTATATTTTTATGGTAAATATTTCTCCAATTTAGCCAGTAGGCCTGCTTTGGAAACCAGTTGCAACAGCTCTGGGCGTATATAAGATTGTAGCTTAGCGATTTATTTATTGCATAAGTTACTGTGTAAACCGATTCCCTTACTCTGTCACCGTGAGAAGGATAATATCCATACACTGTGCTCTTGTTAATGAATAATGCATGAGGTTAATTATTTATTCCTGCATTATTTATGAAACTCTTGCTTAATAACTAATTACACAGTCCATGTCTCGCTCTTTAAATCATCTCATAGATCAGGCACTGTTAAATTGTAGCTGCAAATATGTATCTTTTTCTACTTCCTTTCATTTTTACTATACAATTACTGTCAAAATGCTAAAATCTCCTAAATTATAATGATAACCACAGACAATGTATACATGCTTTTTTTAAATGATTCATTTAGTGATATTTTTTTCATTAAAAATGATCAGGAGTGTTCATGAATGACTTATTATTTTCATTAAACAACCTATACCATACTCAAACGGAATCTACTGTATTCAGAATAAGAAGGTTTTTAATTGGTCTTGCAGGGCATCTCTAGTCTCATCCCAACAGGAAGTGGTCAGTCAGAGTGAGATCATAAATGCCCTAAGTCGTGACCTGGCCCAGGCTCATGCTCGGCTCTCTGATATGACAGGTGCTTCACAATTAACACAATACGAGATCAATATGTTGTAGTTTTTGTGTTTCTGAGCGTGTGTCTCTCTGTGTAGGAGAACTTAGTGAACAGCAGAAGTTAGAGTTGGAAAGTCATAAAGCTTTGGTGGTAGACCAGAAGATTCAACTGAGCATGCTCACACAGAAGCTAACCATGATGTCACAACTAGTGCAACAGAAAGATGAAGAGACAAAGAAACTGAGAGAAAAACTGAGGTATGACCAAAAATGACACAGTACATTGGCCTCGCAAAATTCAGACATAAACTGATGCATTAAATCATTTTTGTTAGACAAACTGAAGAGGATTCGAAAAGTAAAGCAGCAGCATACAGAGAGATGGAGAACACAAGCCTTGTTCCACTTCAAACCTCAAGAAACACTAAAGTGAGTTTGCCACCAAACTGGACAATCATTTATCTAAATGATTTATTACTTTTGACATGTAGAGGATGTATACACTTTCTTTGTTTTTCTTTTTTTCTGAATGATAACAGGATATTAAAACATATTCGCTGAATGAGTCCCACTGAGGCACAAAATGTGCCTGATACTAGCTTTTTTGAAATTTCTGTTCATCAAAGAATTCTGAAAATAATATTTACCAGCACAACTGTTTTCAACATGAATCATAAGAAACATGTCTTGAGCACCAAAATCAGCATATTTGAATGATTTCTGAAGGATCCCGTGACTGAAGACTGGAGTAATGATGCTGAAAACTGAGCTTTGCCATCACAGGAATAAATTACAGATGAAAATATACAGTATTAAAACAGAAAACAGTTATTTTAAATTGTAATAATATTTCACAATATTACTGTTTTTACATAAAAACACCAACAACGTAGCCTTGGTAAGAGGCTTCTTTCAAAAACAAACAAAAAAAGTCTTAAAAATTCTGACCGACCACAAATTTTTTGAACAGTATTATACATTCATAAGAAAAAATGGGCAACAAAGAGAGAAAGAAGTCACACAAACACTTTGACACTTTGCTAACTGTTATATGGATGTTGTTTTCTCAGGATGTGGCAGTCATGACAGCTCCTAATGATGTCATCAATCAGGGGTCAAAACACAAAGGTCATCGCCGCGAGGAAGCGATTCTTCAACAGCAGGAAGGTTTGCGTGACATGAGAGAGCGAATCAGAGCTATTGAACAGAAGTGGCCTAGCAGTGAGTCTTATAATCCCTTATAACTAATGATCAAACCTTTGAATCTGGCTATCCTTATCTGATCTAATTCAGGCCAACATTATCCTACATTATCACTTTTCCTCTGTACTGTTTACAGAGCGTCCGTCCCAGCAGGGGGAGCCAGAGAGACAGGGTCAGAAGAAGACTCAGAGACTTCAGAGATCTGCAGCTCGGAGAGGATCCATCAGTTCTGTGGTATTCGCTTTACACACTCAGACTTACATATTGAACTAGAATGTTTTATTGCAAAATTAGAATAAACATATCCGTCAACACTTTATGACAGCAGAGGAAAAAATATTCTTTATATCTTTCATGAAACCATAAAGAAAAGCACTGAAATAAGTATATGAAATAAGAAAAAATACATTTAAAAGTTTGTTATACAGTTTAACAATTTGTATTTATTTCTTTGTTAAGTTTCTTAAATGTCACAATTAAATAATTAAAGAAGATGATCAAATTTGGGCATACTTGTTAATTTATGTAATATTTTGCTAATAAAATTATTACATTTCTTAATTATTCTAAATTATGATCACAGTTTCATTAGTAACACTGAGCTTTCAAAGTGAAGAATCTGGTCAGTTCAGACCAAAATTGTATGATACAGGGACATTTAAAAAAAAGGATCATCAACTGACTCAAATTTCTCATTACAAAAATTAGAATTCAAGTTATCATTATCAAACTGGAAGAATACTGAATAAGAATATATTCGAGATTGTGCACCATTTTAGGTTACTTATCAAATAAGCAAATTTGAGACCGACCATGTGAACCATTTTAAACTAAAAGTCAAATGTTCTTGTTTCCACTGAAACTCAAGATGCTCTTTGGATCACTCTCAAATGTTGAAACATTATCATCTGTTTCATAAACTTATAAATATTTAAATGGTCTCAGACTTTTGTATGTGTATGTTACTGTGAAGTGTGTTATACATGTGCTTTTATGATTCACACAGAGTGGTTTTGCGTTCCCTGAAGCTCTGACCGAGGCAGCACGAGAGCGTACAGCCAGACTGGACATGTCTGATGCTCTGGAGCTCAGTGAGACAACAGTGAGTGTAGTACGCATTCAAACTAAATTGTGTGAAACATGCATCTGTGGCCCTGAGATTGTGCTCTATTTTGAGTTTGCTTTAGTGAATCATTATTTTTGGTCTTTGGTTTAGTACCTGGAGCTAGCGCGCGTGCTGCATGAGGCTCTGGAGCTCAACGACGGTGAGCTGTCAGGCTGTGCTAGTTTAAAGCACCTACCTCCCGACGAGAGACAGCACATAGTCTCTATGAGACAAACAGACCTGGAGTTTTTGAGAACCCGCCTTGATCTACAGAACAGACAAAGCCAACAACAAGAACTACTGCTGCAGGAGAACCAGAGAGATATACACACACTCAGGTGCAAACAAAAGAAAAAGCACACACTCATGACAAATAATTCCATCCCTCTTTCTCACTGTTTCATTATTTTATATTAAGATATTAAGAAAAGACACTATAAACTCCCTCTCTTCCTATTTAGAGTGTTTCATGTCAAAAAAATAATATAACATAACACAATGCATATTATATTTAATATTCATTTGTATATACAATTATAGTTGTATAATGTATTATGTTAAATTAACAATAATATAACATAAAATGATGCATATCATTATTTTATATTATAATGTTAATAAGATACAAAGAAAATATTACCTCTCTTCCTCAGTATTCAGTGGATTTTCAATAAATTTTTTGTGTTTGCTGTCAAAAACAATGCATGTTATATTATATTATATCATATCATATCATATATCATATCATATCATATTATTTTATTATATCATATTATATTGATGATGACAACTATCTAACAACTATCTTTCAGAGAGAGCCAGGTGCTGGGTTTCCAGACGCAGGCCAAGCTTGAGAGTGTGAAGGCAGAACTGGAGACTCAGAGACAAGAGACAGAACAGCTTCGGCAGGCTCTACAGGACAGCATCAACCAGCTACAGAGAAACCAGCAGGAACACAGTGTTACCAACAGAAATAATAGGGTATCACACATACAAGCTAACGTAGAAAGTGAGAAAGTCTGACTGACACTAACTTTGTGATAGAGAGAAAAAAATAAAACATTAAAAAGTTGCGCTTTCCCTGAACAAACTTGCATGAGGCTTGCAATTCTGACTTGCAGACATAAACAATTCTGACTCGTCCCTTAGTTGGTAAAAAACAAACAATCGGGAAAATACATTGCCAGTTACGAAGTCTATAAAACTATGATGCTTTTACTCACAAATTAACTGATTTATTTGCCTATTTAAAGACATGATAAGTCAGCATTTTTACCATTTCAGACATACTGTCTCCTGTCTCTCTATAGAGAGCTACCTTCATGGGGTTCGTAGTTCACCCAGCGCCGTCTATAATAAACACTTTCTCTACAGAGCCTTAGTACGGAGAGAACGGACAGAAAGAGTGGAAGAGTGGGCCATCACAACTGTATACCAAATGAAAGCTATGAAAAGGTACGTGGTAGTGGCAACAGTGGATTGGTTTTGAATCAGTGCTCCGATGCAAGAGTATGTGTGTTTGATCTCCAGAACATATGCAAAGGTCTAAATCCATGCTGTCTGCCACAGGCTGCCTGGGGTTTTACAGAGAAACTCCACACTGTGCAATTAATAGATTTTTCAGCAGCACCACCAATTTTGTTCTTTCCTGAGCTCATAATCTCACTGCTATAAATGGAGCATGAATCTGTTCCTGTTCGTTTGATGTTAGACCTATTAAAAACAGCACAGACAAAATACAAGAATGCATCGTTTTAATACTTTTGTCTGCCACAATAATGTTATGAATTTGAATTATCTCCATTTGGGGGCTTTTCTTAGCAAATATTCATTAAAAAAAATGTATATGTCATGCATAATTAATTTTATTGAAATGAGCCCTATTGACAGCCCTATTTTTTACTCTGTGTGTGTGTTCATAGACCCCAGCAGTGAAGAAACGGACCTCACAGATGAGACTGAAAAGGAGAGAGAGTGATCTGGATAATCTAAAGAAAGAAATGGGGCAGAAACAGCAGATCTGTTCAATGGTCTCTGATTTGGCCAATCCTCTGCAAACTCCCGAGAGCTCCCAACACCCTCGGCTCACTGAGGCCCACTGACATGAATACAACTGAAGAGCATGTTGAATTTTGTTATAATAATAATAATAAATGTTATAATAATTCTTAATTCTTGTCATTTCATTATATATATATATATATATATATATATATATATACTGTATATATATATCATATAAATCTATCTATGAAGAGTTCAGATGCGAAAGCCTCTAAGCACCGTTTGAAATTTTCTTCTAAAATGAGCATTTGATCAGGTTCCAATGTTTATGTTCAGTTATTTCACTTTAATGGCAATGAATAGGTCCTTTTCATTAAGTGAAATTACTTCTTTCGCATCTGAACTCTTCATGTATATATAATCTTTCTGCAGGTTATATTTCGTCAGAAGGTGGCGACATGTAACTGTTTTTATGAGTGAGTCTTTTGAATAATTCCTTCACAAACACGAATTCATTCATAAACGAAACAAGTAACTGCTGCATTTATGAGTGTGTAACCTAAAGGTTGCGGATTCGAGTCTCGTACCGGCAGGGATTGTAGGTGGGGGGGAGTGAATGTACAGCGCTCTCTCCCACCTTCAAAACCACGACTGAGGTGCCCTTGAGCAAGGCACCGAACCCCCAACTGCTCCCCGGGCCCGCAGCAAAAAAATGGCTGCCCAGTGCCCACTGCTCCGGGTGTGTGTGTATTTTGGATGGGATAAATGCAGAGCACTAATTCCGAGTATGGGTCACCATACTTGGCCACATGTCACTTCACTTTGAATCGTTTCCTCAACCGATTCGTTCAAAAACGCGGATTAATCCCCGACTAAAACATGTCTGTGTTTGTGAGTGAGTCATTAAATCATTCACTTGGCAGACTGGTTCAAAAATGTTCATTCATTCAGGAAGTAAACACATTTACTGTGTGGTGCAAGAGACAAGTAAGGATTGCTGTTGCTTTGTTTGGAACTGTTTTCTTTGACGGAGGAGAAACAGGCAAGTGTCTCAATATTAACTTATTGTTTATTGAACTGTGGTATAAATACAAATACATAGCTTATGGACAGCCATAAAAACCAAACAGTATGTCCTCAGCTAGTCTGCACCCAGTTCCAGATTCCAGTGTAACAAACCTAAGTTTAATTAAAGATACATTTATTAATATTTATATTAATTAATATCTATATTTATATCACTCAGCAATGGCAAATATGGTGGTTTGGAATTATATCAATATGTCACCACCAGTAAATCTCTACATATCTAATTTTAAAGACATATAATATCTGAGGTATTAAAAGACATCCCTGTTCCCAGTTATATGAAAGAGTGCAAACAATCTGGTGTTTAACAACAAACATGCCTTTGGATTTAACATTAATCCATTGTGTGGGATCATTTCCCAACTGTTCTCCACACATAGTCTCTTTTCTAAGGAAGAATTACCTTAGTACTTTTTGTTCCTCACATCTGTTCCTCATTTACAGAGCCATCTGACAACAGGGTAGAGATTCAGAAAAAACTGTGATGTATTACGCTAATTAAATACACTCAGTGCTGTGTAGACAGGCATCAAGTCTCTCCTCATCGTTTTGTCTGAATTACTGTCACACAACTTGCTTGTTGTGGGTAGAGGAGAATAGAAAAACATAATGGACAGTTTTCAATAAAAGAAGGCTCCTGGAAGTGATCATTAAATTTCATTATACAAGCAGATAGGATCACATGAATCCATCTGAAGTACCCAATTTACATTATATTTGTTGACTTTTTTTCTTTGAATGTAGAATCAGATTATCAGCAAAATACCAGTGGCCCCACGTAATATTTGAAATGATCCTCATCTTCCTCATCAGTGCTGATCACTATATGAAGTGGGTGGATGAATTCCAGCTGGCATCTGCTCCATTCAGACTTCTGGCATCAATCCAGGCCATTAGAAGATCAAGAGAGGAAAATCAGTTCAATTATTGAAAGAGGGTCCAATTCTTTGTTCATGGTAATTCAAATAGTACAAGCTATGCTATGCTCCCCAAACTGTCTCCTTCGATTAGAGACTGCTTCCCTGTGGCAAAATGTTGGTATTGCATTATCAGCTGGTATTATAGAGTTTGATGCCTGTAACTGTAAATACAGTGGTCTAAAAAGCCCAGTATAGTGTCAAATATAGTGAGACTTTACTATATAGTTTATCTTGGGACTAAATGGTTAAGAGTTTGATTTTTTTTCCAGTTGCAGAGCATTTTATGTATTTTAAGTCTCACTTAAATGTAGTTTTTGAGGTCACTGTATGTGTTTGAACATTTAAAAGTTTTAAATCTGTAGGATTTAATTTTTTTTTAAAAATAAGTCTATTCTGCTCACCAAGGCTACATTTATTTGATTCAAAATATATTAAAAAAAACTGTAATACTGTATATTTTAACACTTTAAAACAACTGTTTTCTATCTAAATATATTTTAAAATGGAATTTATTCCTGTGATGGCAAAGCTGAATTTTCAGCATCATTACTAATAAATTTTTTGTGTTTGCTGTCAAAAACAATGCATGTTATATTATATTATATCATATCATATCATATATCATATCATATCATATTATTTTATTATATCATATTATATTGATGATGACAACTATCTAACAACTATCTTTCAGAGAGAGCCAGGTGCTGGGTTTCCAGACGCAGGCCAAGCTTGAGAGTGTGAAGGCAGAACTGGAGACTCAGAGACAAGAGACAGAACAGCTTCGGCAGGCTCTACAGGACAGCATCAACCAGCTACAGAGAAACCAGCAGGAACACAGTGTTACCAACAGAAATAATAGGGTATCACACATACAAGCTAACGTAGAAAGTGAGAAAGTCTGACTGACACTAACTTTGTGATAGAGAGAAAAAAATAAAACATTAAAAAGTTGCGCTTTCCCTGAACAAACTTGCATGAGGCTTGCAATTCTGACTTGCAGACATAAACAATTCTGACTCGTCCCTTAGTTGGTAAAAAACAAACAATCGGGAAAATACATTGCCAGTTACGAAGTCTATAAAACTATGATGCTTTTACTCACAAATTAACTGATTTATTTGCCTATTTAAAGACATGATAAGTCAGCATTTTTACCATTTCAGACATACTGTCTCCTGTCTCTCTATAGAGAGCTACCTTCATGGGGTTCGTAGTTCACCCAGCGCCGTCTATAATAAACACTTTCTCTACAGAGCCTTAGTACGGAGAGAACGGACAGAAAGAGTGGAAGAGTGGGCCATCACAACTGTATACCAAATGAAAGCTATGAAAAGGTACGTGGTAGTGGCAACAGTGGATTGGTTTTGAATCAGTGCTCCGATGCAAGAGTATGTGTGTTTGATCTCCAGAACATATGCAAAGGTCTAAATCCATGCTGTCTGCCACAGGCTGCCTGGGGTTTTACAGAGAAACTCCACACTGTGCAATTAATAGATTTTTCAGCAGCACCACCAATTTTGTTCTTTCCTGAGCTCATAATCTCACTGCTATAAATGGAGCATGAATCTGTTCCTGTTCGTTTGATGTTAGACCTATTAAAAACAGCACAGACAAAATACAAGAATGCATCGTTTTAATACTTTTGTCTGCCACAATAATGTTATGAATTTGAATTATCTCCATTTGGGGGCTTTTCTTAGCAAATATTCATTAAAAAAAATGTATATGTCATGCATAATTAATTTTATTGAAATGAGCCCTATTGACAGCCCTATTTTTTACTCTGTGTGTGTGTTCATAGACCCCAGCAGTGAAGAAACGGACCTCACAGATGAGACTGAAAAGGAGAGAGAGTGATCTGGATAATCTAAAGAAAGAAATGGGGCAGAAACAGCAGATCTGTTCAATGGTCTCTGATTTGGCCAATCCTCTGCAAACTCCCGAGAGCTCCCAACACCCTCGGCTCACTGAGGCCCACTGACATGAATACAACTGAAGAGCATGTTGAATTTTGTTATAATAATAATAATAAATGTTATAATAATTCTTAATTCTTGTCATTTCATTATATATATATATATATATATATATATATATATACTGTATATATATATCATATAAATCTATCTATGAAGAGTTCAGATGCGAAAGCCTCTAAGCACCGTTTGAAATTTGAGCATTTGATCAGGTTCCAATGTTTATGTTCAGTTATTTCACTTTAATGGCAATGAATAGGTCCTTTTCATTAAGTGAAATTACTTCTTTCGCATCTGAACTCTTCATGTATATATAATCTTTCTGCAGGTTATATTTCGTCAGAAGGTGGCGACATGTAACTGTTTTTATGAGTGAGTCTTTTGAATAATTCCTTCACAAACACGAATTCATTCATAAACGAAACAAGTAACTGCTGCATTTATGAGTGTGTAGGGGGGGGGGTGAATGTACAGCACTCTCTCCCACCTTCAAAACCACGACTGAGGTGCCCTTGAGCAAGGCACCGAACCCCCAACTGCTCCCCGGGCCCGCAGCAAAAAAATGGCTGCCCAGTGCCCACTGCTCCGGGTGTGTGTGTATTTTGGATGGGATAAATGCAGAGCACTAATTCCGAGTATGGGTCACCATACTTGGCCACATGTCACTTCACTTTGAATCGTTTCCTCAACCGATTCGTTCAAAAACGCGGATTAATCCCCGACTAAAACATGTCTGTGTTTGTGAGTGAGTCATTAAATCATTCACTTGGCAGACTGGTTCAAAAATGTTCATTCATTCAGGAAGTAAACACATTTACTGTGTGGTGCAAGAGACAAGTAAGGATTGCTGTTGCTTTGTTTGGAACTGTTTTCTTTGACGGAGGAGAAACAGGCAAGTGTCTCAATATTAACTTATTGTTTATTGAACTGTGGTATAAATACAAATACATAGCTTATGGACAGCCATAAAAACCAAACAGTATGTCCACCATACTTGGCCACATGTCACTTCACTTTGAATCGTTTCCTCAACCGATTCGTTCAAAAACGCGGATTAATCCCCGACTAAAACATGTCTGTGTTTGTGAGTGAGTCATTAAATCATTCACTTGGCAGACTGGTTCAAAAATGTTCATTCATTCAGGAAGTAAACACATTTACTGTGTGGTGCAAGAGACAAGTAAGGATTGCTGTTGCTTTGTTTGGAACTGTTTTCTTTGACGGAGGAGAAACAGGCAAGTGTCTCAATATTAACTTATTGTTTATTGAACTGTGGTATAAATACAAATACATAGCTTATGGACAGCCATAAAAACCAAACAGTATGTCCTCAGCTAGTCTGCACCCAGTTCCAGATTCCAGTGTAACAAACCTAAGTTTAATTAAAGATACATTTATTAATATTTATATTAATTAATATCTATATTTATATCACTCAGCAATGGCAAATATGGTGGTTTGGAATTATATCAATATGTCACCACCAGTAAATCTCTACATATCTAATTTTAAAGACATATAATATCTGAGGTATTAAAAGACATCCCTGTTCCCAGTTATATGAAAGAGTGCAAACAATCTGGTGTTTAACAACAAACATGCCTTTGGATTTAACATTAATCCATTGTGTGGGATCATTTCCCAACTGTTCTCCACACATAGTCTCTTTTCTAAGGAAGAATTACCTTAGTACTTTTTGTTCCTCACATCTGTTCCTCATTTACAGAGCCATCTGACAACAGGGTAGAGATTCAGAAAAAACTGTGATGTATTACGCTAATTAAATACACTCAGTGCTGTGTAGACAGGCATCAAGTCTCTCCTCATCGTTTTGTCTGAATTACTGTCACACAACTTGCTTGTTGTGGGTAGAGGAGAATAGAAAAACATAATGGACAGTTTTCAATAAAAGAAGGCTCCTGGAAGTGATCATTAAATTTCATTATACAAGCAGATAGGATCACATGAATCCATCTGAAGTACCCAATTTACATTATATTTGTTGACTTTTTTTCTTTGAATGTAGAATCAGATTATCAGCAAAATACCAGTGGCCCCACGTAATATTTGAAATGATCCTCATCTTCCTCATCAGTGCTGATCACTATATGAAGTGGGTGGATGAATTCCAGCTGGCATCTGCTCCATTCAGACTTCTGGCATCAATCCAGGCCATTAGAAGATCAAGAGAGGAAAATCAGTTCAATTATTGAAAGAGGGTCCAATTCTTTGTTCATGGTAATTCAAATAGTACAAGCTATGCTATGCTCCCCAAACTGTCTCCTTCGATTAGAGACTGCTTCCCTGTGGCAAAATGTTGGTATTGCATTATCAGCTGGTATTATAGAGTTTGATGCCTGTAACTGTAAATACAGTGGTCTAAAAAGCCCAGTATAGTGTCAAATATAGTGAGACTTTACTATATAGTTTATCTTGGGACTAAATGGTTAAGAGTTTGATTTTTTTTCCAGTTGCAGAGCATTTTATGTATTTTAAGTCTCACTTAAATGTAGTTTTTGAGGTCACTGTATGTGTTTGAACATTTAAAAGTTTTAAATCTGTAGGATTTAATTTTTTTTTAAAAATAAGTCTATTCTGCTCACCAAGGCTACATTTATTTGATTCAAAATATATTAAAAAAAACTGTAATACTGTATATTTTAACACTTTAAAACAACTGTTTTCTATCTAAATATATTTTAAAATGGAATTTATTCCTGTGATGGCAAAGCTGAATTTTCAGCATCATTACTCCAATCTTCAGTGTCACATGATTCTTCAGAAGTCATTCTAATATACTGATTTGCAGCTCAAGAAGCATTTATTATTATTATCAATGTCAAAAACATTTTTTTCAGTATTCTTTGATTAATAGAAAGTTCAAAATAATTGAGCATTTAGCTGAAATAGAAAGATTTTGCAACATTATAAATGTAATTCCTGTTACTTTTTGGTCAAGTCAGGGTGGGTTAAGCACAGGAAAATTTATATTATAAGGCATAATCTGTTTTTGCCCTTGTTATCCATTGTTGGCCGTGTTTCTTTGACTGGGAGTTCTGTGTATACATACATTCATGTACATCCAAAAGTCTAACGTCTGATGTTTTTATCGCATAGCCTATATAAAGACACTGACAGCATCCTACATCACAGATAGCCTCTGCTGAGGAGACTATAAAGGCAACTGAGTGCTGATGGACCATTTCATCAAAAGCTATTCTATCATTCACAGATATCCGGCGCTCCCTTGAGAGAGATCTGAACGTGTAGGCATTTTCCCATCCTCTCCCCTCATGAAAATGCTGATGATTTCATGAAGGAGAATGACAGAAGCACTCTGAGAGGGTCCATAAATAGCAGTGGGTAGTGAGGTTGATGGGCCTAGCTAGGAGTAGGGATGGATTACTTAATGAGCAAAATAAATGGCCACTCAATCCATCCACAAACACAGTTTGTCTTCACCTGAATTCCCCTCTGACAGCCTGTCCTCCTTAAACAAATGTTCACTTCTGATGTAGTGTGCCACGCACTAGATTTATTGTGTGGTGTGAAGGAGTTAGTCTATCCTGTCATAGACGTATCATTCCTGCAGGTGGCACCACATACAGTAACACATAGATGCCACTGACACTCTTATAATGTGAAAATCTCTGAAAAGGTAATGTAATGTATTCTACTTCATATTAATTCAGCTGAAAACATTTGATTTTGACGTTTTATATATTTCATTGATTCAGTGCCAATTCTGCTTTGTGTCCCGAGCCTCAAGCTCATCATGCTTTGTTCATGGTAATTCAAATAGTACAAGCTATGCTATGCTCCCCAAACTGTCTCCTTCGATTAGAGACTGCTTCCCTGTGGCAAAATGTTGGTATTGCATTATCAGCTGGTATTATAGAGTTTGATGCCTGTAACTGTAAATACAGTGGTCTAAAAAGCCCAGTATAGTGTCAAATATAGTGAGACTTTACTATATAGTTTATCTTGGGACTAAATGGTTAAGAGTTTGATTTTTTTTCCAGTTGCAGAGCATTTTATGTATTTTAAGTCTCACTTAAATGTAGTTTTTGAGGTCACTGTATGTGTTTGAACATTTAAAAGTTTTAAATCTGTAGGATTTAATTTTTTTTTAAAAATAAGTCTATTCTGCTCACCAAGGCTACATTTATTTGATTCAAAATATATTTAAAAAAACTGTAATACTGTATATTTTAACACTTTAAAACAACTGTTTTCTATCTAAATATATTTTAAAATGGAATTTATTCATGTGATGGCAAAGCTGAATTTTCAGCATCATTACTCCAATCTTCAGTGTCACATGATTCTTCAGAAGTCATTCTAATATACTGATTTGCAGCTCAAGAAGCATTTATTATTATTATCAATGTCAAAAACATTTTTTTCAGTATTCTTTGATTAATAGAAAGTTCAAAATAATTGAGCATTTAGCTGAAATAGAAAGATTTTGCAACATTATAAATGTAATTCCTGTTACTTTTTGGTCAAGTCAGGGTGGGTTAAGCACAGGAAAATTTATATTATAAGGCATAATCTGTTTTTGCCCTTGTTATCCATTGTTGGCCGTGTTTCTTTGACTGGGAGTTCTGTGTATACATACATTCATGTACATCCAAAAGTCTAACGTCTGATGTTTTTATCGCATAGCCTATATAAAGACACTGACAGCATCCTACATCACAGATAGCCTCTGCTGAGGAGACTATAAAGGCAACTGAGTGCTGATGGACCATTTCATCAAAAGCTATTCTATCATTCACAGATATCCGGCGCTCCCTTGAGAGAGATCTGAACGTGTAGGCATTTTCCCATCCTCTCCCCTCATGAAAATGCTGATGATTTCATGAAGGAGAATGACAGAAGCACTCTGAGAGGGTCCATAAATAGCAGTGGGTAGTGAGGTTGATGGGCCTAGCTAGGAGTAGGGATGGATTACTTAATGAGCAAAATAAATGGCCACTCAATCCATCCACAAACACAGTTTGTCTTCACCTGAATTCCCCTCTGACAGCCTGTCCTCCTTAAACAAATGTTCACTTCTGATGTAGTGTGCCACGCACTAGATTTATTGTGTGGTGTGAAGGAGTTAGTCTATCCTGTCATAGACGTATCATTCCTGCAGGTGGCACCACATACAGTAACACATAGATGCCACTGACACTCTTATAATGTGAAAATCTCTGAAAAGGTAATGTAATGTATTCTACTTCATATTAATTCAGCTGAAAACATTTGATTTTGACGTGTTATATATTTCATTCATTCAGTGCCAATTCTGCTTTGTGTCACGAGCCTCAAGCTCATCATGCTACACATACGGCACAGTTTTTGGTTAATTTTGAGTTGGATGTAATGTAAAAGTAATAACTGTGAGTCAAATGAATTCATAAACAGCTCTGATTTACTAAAAAAAGTCCCAGTTCATAAGAATCATTCACCTGGGAATCGGGCTACACTGCATTTTTTGATTCACTAAAATTCACTAAAGAGAATCGGCTCATAGGAGTCATTCATTAGGGAATTGGACTACTGGTTGTGCTCACTGAACTATATAAATGTTCTCTATTATAGATCAGTGGTTGTGCTGCATGTTTGTGATTCATTAAAAAGAACCATCTAAATCAGTGGTTCTCAAAGTGTGGTACGAGTACCCCTAGTGGTATGCAGAGGAATCACAAAATTAAATATAAATTAATGTTAAAACACAATACATTTTAATTGAATCTTTATTTGAGTAAAGTTTTTTTTTTTACATTTAAGTACAGTTTTTATTGAACTTTTAGGTACAACACATTTTAATTTAATCATTATTTAGGTTTTTATTTACCTGTATGTAAGCACAGTGCAGTGTTAATGTTCAAACTGTGTATTTACAATGTTGAAGTGGCTGACAACTATAAATATTCTTATTAGCAATAAAACTGCCTCGTTTTTGAACTGTGCAGAGCTGTAGCCGAATAGTTAGGTCTACTGTGCTACTGTATTTAAATGTTGGTCATTATGGTGGTACTTGAAGGGCCAAATATTTTCTGAGATGGTACTTGGTATAAAAAGTTTGAGAACCACTGATCTAAATCATTTCCCAGATAGCACACGTCTGCAAGATGTCTGTTAAAGATCACTTGATCTGGACAGCATCTGCTGTGTATAAACATCTTAAAGACATCTAATAGACGTCAATTTGACATCTGATACGAGACGTCCTATAGACGTATTGCAGATGAGCACTAAAAATATGTCAAATAGACGTCTCCATGATGTATGTGTGCTAACAGGTTTGTGAATTGTGGTAACATTTATTCACACTTGGGTACACTTGCATTAATTCACATTTGAGATCAGGAATTTTTCTGCGTATCATTTTGCCAGTAGGTGAATTTTATGAGTGAGTCATTTGAACCATTCATTCAACCGATTTGTTTACAAACTCTGATTCATTCATTAATGAACACTCAACAGAATCATTCAAAACGTGGGTAAATCTGTTGCTACGTTCTAAATCGTATACATGATATAGGCTAGGCTAGTAGCCTACGTACGTTGGCTTTAAAACTGACTTTGCTATTATTAAAAAAGTATGTTTTATACCTATAGTATAAATGTGCGTAGTGTGAGTTAAACAGAACAAAACATTACAAGACTGCCAATTTCGACAGTGTTGATTAATTTTTTTAATGATTTTTTTTCTTGTCATGTCCGAGAACCTATAACGAAAATCAAAAGAACCGATTCTGAATCTTATTTTTAATAACATATGATCCCAAGTCAGCTGTAGAGGTTGCATTGCCTATGTTTTTCTGTGGAGGTGTCTTATCAAGGCCCACGTTTCTGGGTGGAATCAGGGTGTGTATGTCTAAAATGTGTCTGAAAATGCCCTCTGAAAGACTGGCTCCTCTTTGCAGATAACTTTGTTCTTTGGGCCCTTAAGTATGACATCATAATGGATGATCATACAGCAGCAGGAAGTGTTATCTGTGACATGTTCAGTCGCAATAACCTCAAGTGCACACAAACACACATTTTCAGGCACACACACACTCCATCCTACTCTTTCCCAAAAGACTGCTTTTTATCTACACAAGACACACACACCCATTCATATCCAGAAGCAGTCCCTGAAACCTCAGGGGGGATAAGTTGTGTTTGCAGTTAAAAAGGACTGTCTCCAACTCAGGGGTAGACAGAGGGTTGTGGATATGGTAGAAGCTTTTGTTTTGTAAATCTATGAAAACAAGTGGAATATATTTTATAACAGTCACTTGAGTATTTGAATCTGGATCCTTTGGCTGAACCCACTGAAAGTAAGTCTAGTATAATTGTATACTGTATTGAGATTTAAGAAAATTCTAAGTAAGTTGTTGTAGCGGTAGAGTCTCACTTGTATAATACTAAACATTTGTTTATCAAGTTTTAATCTTTCATAGGAGACTATCAGATGTGTATTTTATTTATTGATTTATTAAATAAGACAGCATATTTTTGCATTATTTTATGAACTATTTATCTGATGATTAACTGATCAATAAATACATAATCCACATTTCTACTTTAAGCTATGTTTTAGGTGCACATGCATGTGTAGTATTTTAAATACTCAACTTATATACAAAAACAAATGCATTGTATTAAAAAAACCCACATTTTGCTTTGCCCTTCAGTTGTGTCTGCCTGGTTTGGACTGCGTTAATTGGACAATGTGCCGGGTTCTGAACATCCTGTTGGCTCTTCTGAGTCGCTTCCTGTTTGCGGTGCATGGCATCCTGACGGTGTGGCGTGTGGTGGAGGTGACAGGACAGCCCTCCTATTGGCTGCTGCTGACGGGTGTGGCACTGCTGGGGGTGGAGATGACCATCACTATCAAATACACACGCAACGCTGAATGGAAATGGTGAGGTTATGCTATCATAGACATAAATATAATGACCCTGACATCACTGAAATTCTTGCAGAATTTTACATAAATAGTAGTGCATAGTGCTGTAAATGAATCCTATCTGTTGCAAAATTAAAAATAATAAAACAGAACTCTTATAAAATAGATATTTGTTTCATGAAGTCCAGATATACAGCACACTACAGCTTAAAAGTTTGGGGTTGTTAAGATTTTTTGGTAACACTTTAGAATAGGGAACACATATCCATTATAGGAGTTTTCCCTCAATAAACTCTTAATTTGCTGCTTATTAATAATTAATAGTTAATTAAAAATTAATAGTTATAAGGTAGTTGTTAAATTTAGGTATGAAGTTGGATTAAGGGATCTAAAATACAGTCATGCAGAAAAAAGCATTACTGTTTATGTACTTTATAAGTATTAATAAATGGCCAATATGCTAGCATGCTAATAAGCAACTAGTTAATGGTAAGAATTGGTCCTTAAAATAAAGTGTAAACGATTTTTTAAAAATATTTTGAAAGAAGTCTCTTATGCTTACCAATCCTGAATTTATTTGTTCAAAAATAAAGTAAAAACCGTAATATTGTGAAATATTATTACAATTAAACAAAATTTCTGTTTTGTATTTTAATATATTTTAAAATGACATTTATTCCCGTGATGGCAAAGCTGAATTTTCGGCACACAATCCTTCAGAAATCATTCTAATATGCTTATTTGATGCTGAAGAAATATTATTATTATTAATGTTGACAACAGTTTTGCTGCTTAATATTTTTAAGGAAACCATGCTACATTTTTTTCAGGATTCTTTAATGAATAGAAAGTTTAAATGAACAGCATTTTTTAAATAGACATTTTTTGTAAAATTCAAAATTTCTTTACTATCACTTTTGACGATTCACTGAATCTTTGCTGAGTAAAAGTATGAGTAAAAGTATGAATTTCTTTCAAATAACAAGCAAAACGTTTGAAGACTAAAGGGGTGGTCCACTGTTTTTTTCTAGGCTTGATTGTGTTTATGGGGTGCAGTCTAACATGTGTTAATGCTTCGTTTTTAAAAAAAACGCATTATTTTTCACATAATTTACCTTTATTCCACACCGCTTTGTCCCTTCTCTGAGAAACACACTGATCATTTCCTGCTTTTATGAAGCCCCGCCTTCAGAAATAGGCGATGGGCTCTGATTGGTTAGCTAGCCCAGTGTGTTGTGATTGGCTAAACCGCCTCTAGTGCGTGTCTGAATGTCCCGCCCCTCACCTCAGCGGCATGTGCTCCGGTTGTATTGTAAACAACGGCGTCGTTAAAGGGATTATTCACCCAAAAATGTCCCCCCCCCCAGGGCATCCAAGATGTAGGTGACTTTGTTTCTTCAGTAGAACACAAAGAACGTGTTCGTGTCTTCTTCTTCAGCCGGCGCATGACGCGTATTCTTCTTCTTCTTGCTTTATGGCAGAATGCACTTATAAGTCTGCGATCCATCATAAAGCAAGAAGAAGAAGACGACTCGTCACGCACCGGCTGAAGAAGAAGACACAAACATGCTCAGGACACGCTCAGGACAGTTCGGACATTGCAGTAAATCAGAGGTAAAAAATTATATAAATACTGTTCAGTTTCTTGCACAGAACGATCGTTTCGTGTCTTTACACATCAATGTATCGTCACGAGCCACAGGGTTTAATTTGATTTTGTTTGTGTATGTTTTTTTGACTCTCAAAGCCGTGATTCCCATTCACCTCCATTATATGACTGACAGACTGCAACGGTTTGAGTTAAAAATCTTTGTTTGTGTTTTACTGAAGAAACAAATTCACCTACATTTTGGATGTCCTGGGGGTAAGCAGATAAACATCAAATTATCATTTTTGGGTGAACTATCCCTTTTATATCGCTTATCAGTTTGAGCCCAATTGAGAAGAAAATAATATTATTGTGGAGGATCGTGCAGAACCTGTGCAGGCAAGCCTTTTAATGGTAGGCCTATGTTTTTTGTTTGTTGTTGTCTCATACTTTTAGATATGCTGTTATTTGTAAATGCTACTGCTTATTAGCTTTTAATATACAGTTTTATCCTGATTAAGGCTTTATTACAGTACGGCAACTGCACGCGCGTTCATGTTTAACGCTTCTCATAGCTATGTGAAAATAAGTGTATAATTGGAACAGTTCATTGTTAGAGCTGAGCTGAATGAGAGAGAGTGAGAGAGAGAGAGAGAGAGAGAGAGAGGGCGTGTGCAGAGCAGGGGGACACAAGGAACAGTATTAAGAACTGCTGCTTTAGAACATTAATTTTGAAACTTGTGAATCCATTAGAATCGTTAGAAGACAGAATCGCAAACCCGGGAAGTAACTTGTTGTAGTCCCTACAAGCCGTTTTTGTTGGCATTAAACTGCCAGAATTTAAAAAGACGATATCTCCGTTTGCATTGAACTTTCAGCTTCGTAACTTTGCAGATATTGTTTATGCTCAAACAGCAGCATTACACACTAACTAATGTTAAAAAAGTGAAATTGCAATCAACCACCCCTTTAAGATAACGATGTTATCTGTTAAACGATGAAGATTAACAGCAAGGCAATCGATTTCTAATGACATGAACAGATTTTTGAGGCATTGCACATGTTTCAGGTCTTTGACCTAATCAGCCACATTATATTTGCTTTGTAGATTTAAAAATACTGTATATAATTTATCCAACAATTAATTTATCATAGAAATAACATCTTTTGTGAAAGAAAAAAAAAGAGTTTGGAATGACAAGTGGGTGAGTAAACAAAGGCAGAATTTTCCTTTTTTGGTGAACTAATAAGGACTCTTTTCACTGACTGTGAAGGACGTGTTGTGTTTGGCAAAAATAGCTTTACCAATTGTCTCAACAGTCTCAGAAAAAAGAAAATCCGTTTTACCTTTTTAAACTAACTTTACTGAGTTACTCCAAATGTTCTGGTACAAAAAGACGCAGGGCTCAGAATCAGGGTGCCATAATAATGATTAACGCTAACAAAAATGTGGGAAATTACACTCTTTTCTTCAAGCTCAACACTTCAGTCTGTCTTGCGGGGATGGGTGATAATAATAACCCCTTCTCTCAACACAGAAAAAAAAACCTTTGCATTCACACAGAGCAGCACATCATCACATTCAGTCAGACTTTAAAAAAGGCATGTACATTGAGATCGCTGTGCTAGGAAATTTATTAATGAGACTCTGCCCTCCCACTGACATGGACGGAGGACCTGTTGAGAACTTCCTCCTTCCCTCTGCTCTACCATGATCTCCATCTGAACCTTTCTATCTCTCCTTCTCTGCCATACTACTTTTCTATGCATACTATCTCTCTCCTGCACACTACACTTTGAAGTCTCTGTGCTCTTTAGAGAGGCTTGCCTGTGTCAGTGGGGATTTGCATAGCTAATGGGAGTAATTTGCAGTTTGCGTTGGGCTGATGTGCCTGCAGCACCGTACTCTGTGGTGTGACCCAGCTTTACCACCCAATCAGAAGAATCTGACACACATACAACTGTTTAGTGACTTTACTGAGTATAGGCATGTTCATCCAACCATCCATCTGTTAATGTGATGTTCCACTCTTCTGCAGGTTCTCACCTATGGTGTTTCTATATCTGAGCACTGTGATTCCCTCAGTCTGGTTCCTGGAACTGAACCTCCTACAGTCCAATCTGCCCATCAACTCGAGCACAAACTCTGACCCGCAATTCTTCTCCCAGATCCCGCTAACAATGGTGGGTGGAAAACAATCGTTAACAATAAATCTCTGACTTGACCAGAAAAAAGAAGTTCAGCTTTGAACAAAATCACTCAGGATCTCTGTCTGTCTTTGCTGTGTTGGGTGTTTTAGTCCTCATATTTCTGTGAAAGCAATAAACATAACATGCTCAGATGGAAATATGCATAGAAAGCAGACTATTTTCTGTAAAATGTCTGCAATTCTGGGGAAAAAACGAATGTGGAAGATTAATAGATTAAGAGTGGTAGAAAGCTCAGGTTCACCTTTGACCTGCAGACCTTGTACAAAAAGCACAAACCCACACACTAATAATCACAGCACCACGGATCTGAACATTCCTGTAACACTGCCTGTCTACAGCAGTTACCAGGGCCTGTAGATTCAGGCATAGAAGTCTTTATTGCAAAATTTTATATTGAAGCATGTCCAATAACTTTCTCTAATAATCAGACCAGCAAAATTAAGATATTTCTTAGCATTAAAAATTTAATTAACAATTAAGTTTCTCAAATATTTTCTTAAGTTTATCATCATTTTTGTCTTAAGAATAAAATGACAGGCTTTAATGCTATCTAACTAAAAGTTGTCTAATACAACAAATTCTACTTAATCACTGATAAATCTTAACAATAAATTGGTTTAAATTTAATATAATTTTAAAGGGCATTTTTGCCTCCACACAGATTTTTATTAAATTAATTAAAGTTTGCTAAGTGCTAAGAACGTTCTTAAGAAGTAACTTCTTAAGTTTAGGGGTAGTTCACCCAAAAAATGTGTCATCATTTACTCACCCTCATGTCATTCCAAACCTGTATGAGTTTCTTTCGTATGTTGAACATGAAAGAAGATATTTTGAAGAATGCTGGTATTGAGATAGTTGATGGTCCCCATCTTCCATAGCATTTTCCCCAACTATGGGAAAGTCAATGGGGACCAACAACTGTTTGGTTCTTCAAAAATCTCTAAAAAATGTCTTCTTTTGTGTTCAACATAAGAAAGAAACTTATGCAGGTTTGGAACAACATGAGGGTGAGTAAATGATGACAAAATGTTCCTTTTTGGCTGAACTATTCCTTTAAGTTTATATCCAAGCTCCAGTGTTTTATAGTTACATAAAATGGTTACACATTGTAACTTGATCCTGTCTGAGGTTTTTAAAGGTTTAGACTTTACCTTCTCCTTCTGACAGCTTTGTATCTGAATAATCAGAATATTTTTAAATATCGATGACTGTGATAATTGTTTTTTTGTCGCGACTTTGTGTGGGAGGAAAGCTGAGTATTTTATAAGAATATGCTGCAAAAGCTAATCAGTGACTTTACTGAAAAGCTTTTTTGAAACCATATCATCTCAGTTGTCCTCTTTCATTAAGTTAATCCTCCAATGGATCTTTTGTTCAGGCACTCCAATGAGTCAAAGCAATCATTTTTCCTTATAAACTGTTTGAACCTTTTTAATCTGGTGCTACAATAACATCTTAAAAACAATTTTGATTCATCCATTCAAATGATCACAGTCTCGCTATGTGCTCTCACTGTCTGGTCTGTTACCATGGTGATTAGCCTATTTGTGTGTGTGTGAGACAGGGGTTGGCAGAACTTGATCCTGAGAACTGGGTGGAGGCTCTGGAGCAGACCATGTTGATCGTTTTGGTTCTGGGCCGCTGGCTGATGCCGAAGGGCGATATGTCACGTGACCAGCTATCCCAGCTCCTCATGGTTTACGTGGGGCTTGGAGCTGATATCCTGGACATCTTTGACACGTTTAAGGAGCCACAAGTGAAGACCAAGCAGGCCGTGATCATTGTTGGGCTAAGTTTATTCTCCTGGGCCTTGATGCAGTTTCCTCTTGTTCTTACCCAGACCAGCCGTCCCAAGGTCCAGGTGGAAGTTCAGTCAGAGACTGCCCAGCCTGGGCAAGTTGGTTGGACCGTTTCCTGTTGCTCTAGTGAAGTCTGGAGCCTTCTGCTAACGGTGGGTCTGCAGGATGGACCATTCCTGATTTACCGTCTGTACCTCATGATACGTGAGAATGTTCTGAACCAGCTGATGATCTTCTTCACATGCAAGAACATCCTCATTGTTTTGCTGGAGGTCTACAGGATCTGTGTTGTCCACTTTGAGCAGAGCAATCCAGGGAGCAGAACCGAGTCATGCGACCCGTCTCATGAACACTCAGAATGGACTCATGGAGAGGCTATAGAATCCAGCTGTCAAGAATAGATTAGATTCACACTTACTGAAAATCTATCTATCTATCTATCTATCTATCTATCTATCTATCTATCTATCTATCTATCTATCTATCTATCTATCTATCTATCTAATTAAAAAAAGTGCCTTGTATGGTTAAAGTTTTTGGAAGGTTAAACTTACTCAAAATGTATTTTTATCAATTAGATTCAAAGCTTTAGATTCTGAGATTGTATTATTTAAAAATCTGACCACCAGCATGGACAGCACAATACAGCACAATTGGTAGCGGCTGCTATACCACGCGAGGCCAGCAGATGGTAGTGTGAACAAACTCAATGTAAGGGCAGAGCTCTGATGAAATACGGAAATTGTTCTGGAGATCACGACGCCTCTTCAACTGTACATTGACGCACACCGGACTCATGGTAGAATCCAGCTGTCAAGAATAGATTAGATTCACACTTACTGAAAATCTATCTATCTATCTATCTATCTATCTATCTATCTATCTACTGTATCTGTCTATCTATCTACATTGTCTGTCTGTCTGTCTACTGTATCCATCTGTCTGTCTTTCTGTCTATCTATCTGTCTGTATCTATCAATCTGTCTGTCTGTCTGTGTCTATCTATCTGTAAATCTGTCTGTATAGACAGAATTAAAAAAAGTGCCTTGTATGGTTAAAGTTTTTGGAAGGTTAAACTTACTCAAAATGTATTTTTATCAATTAGATTCAAAGCTTTAGATTCTGAGATTGTATTATTTAAAAATCTGACCACCAGCATGGACAGCACAATACAGCACAATTGGTAGCGGCTGCTATACCACGCGAGGCCAGCAGATGGTAGTGTGAACAAACTCAATGTAAGGGCAGAGCTCTGATGAAATACGGAAATTGTTCTGGAGATCACGACGCCTCTTCAACTGTACATTGACGCACACCCTCCGCACACAGCAACCCGTGACATTTCAGCATCTAACATCAGATCAATAGGTAACAAATCAGTTCCTGAGTGCTTCCTGATGTTTGGGAAGGATCTTTCCACGGCTGTCTCTTTACTCAAATTTCAAGCCTTCCTTCTTGCTCAGAACTCTTGTATCTTTTTGACGGTGACATGTTTGATTGAAGTACTGTCATGAAAACCAAAATAGCATGCTAAAAAATCTGTGAGATTGGAATACACGGCTCCTGTCAATCATGCGATTAAAAGCAGGAAACACAAATGTGGTTCATTAGAATGGCAGATAATTAGGATATCAGTAAGAGTAAAAACCATAATGTACCGTCATGATATCTATCTATCTATCTACATGTTATTGTTTGTTTTGACAAGCTCTCAGATAGCTGGCCAAGCTAAAAGAGAGAAAGAAACCTGACAGACGTGAATAGAGGAAGACAGAGAGGGAAACACCTCAAAGAGAGCTCTGTCATTAGTGCTGTTCTGTCACAAAATCTTTCATTCCTGTGATGGCTGACAGTGCCTGTGACAAAAGAACCAGACAAAAACTCTCTCTCTGTCTCTGTCTCTCTCTCTGTGTACTCGGCTCTCCATTAAAATAAATCAGAAACAATTAAAGTCCCCTGAGAACAACGTAACACAATGAAACTGTCCTGCATCTTTTCCTGCCACCCCTTGGCTCCCCAGAGAGCACATTCTCATTTTCAAAGTCCTCTGCCCAAAATTGCGTGCTCTGTGGATACTGTAATGTGCTGGATACAGCGAGGATGGAGAACGAGAGAGAGCGAGTGAGAGTAGGAGAAAGAAAAAGGTAAAGAAAGGAGAGTGAAGAGCAGATTGTTGGAGGAGAGAGATGAACTGCATGCTTTTAATGAGATTTGAACTCGTGGGAGGAGACACGTCAGCTGATCAAATGGTTAAACAACGACCTGCCCTAGATAGACAGAAGAGAAGCGAAGAGAAAAGGAAAGTGTGCAGCTATGAATGGTTTGGAAAGGTTCAGATCCAAAATGGAAGAAAGTTCCTTTTTGTTCAAAAGGTATGGAAAGATTCAGAAAGGAAAGTGCAGGGATTTCCAGTTTGGAAAGGTTCGAAAAGGTTCAAGATTTCAAGGTTCAAGACTTTTCTCATAACTTTCTTTTTCAGGACACAAAAGAAGATATTTTGATGGATGTTTTAACACATTTGTGCACCTTATGAAATGGAGTTCAAAACGACATTCAAAACCCTCTTAACTTCCAATGTATGGACAAAATATAATTTTTGAATACTGCAGGGGAAAGTCATACAAGTTTGGAATCACATGAGAATGAGTAAATGATGACAATATTTTCATTTTCGGGTGAACTAATAGAGAAAACACACAAACCTGTAAATACTTATATAATAATATTCTTTCATTTAAAACACATAATATTCTCAAGTAATGACTAGCTTTAAATGAGCAGGTGCATACCTGTAGAACAACACTTGACAAGAATCACATGCCTAACTTTTCCTCTGATTCACAACGCATACATAAGCAGCACATATGTGAAAAAAGCGGCTTGGAACTGCAACAGCGGGCTCACATTGTGCTGTCAATGTGAAACAGGCCTTAAAAATCCACTCGCTGCCTCAAAACTCCATCTGTACTAAGAAATTTGATCAGTTCTTGTTACTGTCAGTACTTTTTTACCAAGATATAGAGTAATAGCACTTAACTTGAACTATTTTATGGCATATTTATAAATGATTGAAGCTGTATGTTAGCGACTGGGAGCACAAAGCACCAAAGTGGTGCAATGTGACAGCTATACATTACAATCTTAAGTAATCTGACAGTAAATGCCACTGTTTTGTAATACATTTATAAAATACATTTATTTCTCTCGTATAAAATCAAATTCAACTTTCTGCCTATTTCCCCCCCTCGGGCTGATCTAAATCGTCTTCAGTCATCACACGTGTATTTTGCATAATTTAAGGCTCATACATCATGAGCTGTCCATCACTTTCCCTGGGGCTTTTTATCATGATTCAACATATGATGGCATTAACTCTCTTTTTCCACCCACTCTGCTGCTCACCCACTGCATTGCACTCACCCGCTGCCACTGCCATGGCTACCAATTAACAGATTTTAAATATTTAAATTAAAAATAATTTTTTTTTTTAAACATAACTTTGACTATGGCTATGTTCACACAGTATGTGTGTGGGATTGACAACCATATTTAACAGGCTATAAACAGGCCATTCATATGAGCGTGTGTTTCCACTGTGCTACTTTTCCATGTGGCTAAACGTGCTAGACAGGCACGTTGATCTGGCTTATTGCTACTTTTGCAGCGGCATGGAGTTCTAAAAGAATAGTTCTCAAGTTAAAAGAAACTTTCAACTTTTAAAAAACACGTAATAGGCCCATCAAATGCCTTGTCCAAATACACACACTTGTGGTCTTTGCACTTGACCACTGGACTACTTATATGACGTATTTCCTGTATTTGGTCCAACTGTTCAAGTGAGCATAAAGACCACAAGTGTGTGTACAACTTTTCATTACCTGATGGGACACACTTCTAGTGTTGTAAAAACGCAAGTGTTTACAGTGTTTTATTTTTATTTTCAATACGTTTCATTTTAAAATCAACTTCTAAATGTCTGTTCAGTAGTCCCTATAACAGATGACACAATTTAAAACTGGTGCTTCTAATTAAGTGATAAAAAGCAGTTGCAAATGTTGTATAAAAATAAATATACTAATCTTTGCAGCAATAAAATGTGTAGCACTTCGTTTTACTACCAAATTATATGTAATATCTTATTATTATTAATATTTAACTTATATTGGAAAGGTTTCCGTGACCTCATGCGATCTTGGCAAAAAGTCTCACGATTTATTTCCAGAACATGATGCATGATGGGATACTCTAAGCCTCGAATACCGCTCCAGAGTGTGGAGATAGTGAGAGTGTGCGTTATGTGCGTAAGTTCACACTACACGACTTTAAATGTCGGCAGACTACATGACTTGATTGTCTGTCTTTAAGTCGTTGTGGTGTTCACACTACACTCTTAAAAATAAAGGTGCTTCACGATGCCATAGAAGAACCTTTTTGTCTAAATGGTTCTATAAAAAACCTTTAACATCTGAAGAACCTTTCTGTTTCACAAAAGGTTCTTTGTGGCGAAAGAAGGTTCTTCAGATTTCAAAAAGCTAAGAAAGAGATGGTTCTTTAAAGAACATTTGACTGAATGGTTCTTTGTGGAACCAAAATGGTTCTTCTATGGCATCACTGTGAAGAACCTTTAAAGCACCTTTATTTTTAAGAGTGTATGTGACTCTATGTAAATGATCCGCAACCAGGGGTTACACACTACACAAGCTGACAACTCTGTCACCCAAAAACTCTACAAACCACGTTTTGTCATGAAAACACACGCGAGAATTGGAACGGGAATGACGCGAAACAGGACCGAGTTTGGACAGCCCTGGTGTAACAGAATATGTTGACGTGCTTTAATGTTCAAAAAACACATTATGTTTCAAATACTGTACATTATTGTAGTTCCTCTATGCCCCGCCTCTCTCAAACGCATTGTTTTCTACAAAGCCCCTCCTTCCGACAAGCACAGTCTGCTCTGATTGGCCAGCTGACCCAGTGCATTGTGATTGGCCGAACAGCACAAGCATGTGTCGGAAATGTAACGCCCCTTTCCATAATCGCGAGCTTCAGCTTTCAACATAAATGTCAGTTGAAAGGACAGTAAATAATGTCCTTAGTTTTACCATCAGTTCGAGCCCAAAAGGGGAACAGAGTCACGTGACAGACACAGTGATGATGCTCGTATGTATTTGCAGTACACAAGACGCGAGTAAGAAAGCTGGCTCCACTGTGATGTGACCTCTCTCTGTGTCTCTCTCTCTCACGCACGCACACGCACACCCACACACACACACACACACACGACGTGATACTCAACACGGCGCAAAACTCCATATTTGACCAGTCAATAGCAAATACTTAAACTATTAAGAAAACATACTTACAGTAGCTGATTCAGAATAAGCGCCAGATTGTCATAGCAAAGTCGGAACTGACCCATTTTTTTGGAAATAGCCTTTGCACAGCCAGCCTTGTAGGCTACTCGGGTTCACAAACCTGTCGTCCATAAAATGCGTTGCACAAATTTGAACATCTGTTGTGCTGTTCTGTTGTAAATAAATCTTAACCAATGATTCCTCATTGCATCTACTTTCGGAAGGCCAAATAAAGTGAATTTGCTTTCGCACAGAAACGCACAGCGTCTCCCTGACATGGCTGCATCAACAACACTACTGCGGTTCCTGAAACCACGCCTTCTTTCTTTGCATGAAGATTTGGGCGGTATTACGCAAATATTTTCACATCATGACATAGACATGTGGGGGGCGTTTTTGAATGAGGCGTTTTAGCCCAGTCTGGATCAGCCTTCTCTTTTAGATAGAATAAATCCTTTTGTGGGAGACTTTGAGCTTTGTAACTCTGCTGGTGCAATGTGACAGCTATACATTACAATCTTAAGTAATCTGACAGTAAATGCCACTGTTTTGTAATACATTTATAAAATACATTTATTTCTCTCGTATAAAATCAAATTCAACTTTCTGCCTATTTCCCCCCCTCGGGCTGATCTAAATCGTCTTCAGTCATCACACGTGTATTTTGCATAATTTAAGGCTCATACATCATGAGCTGTCCATCACTTTCCCTGGGGCTTTTTATCATGATTCAACATATGATGGCATTAACTCTCTTTTTCCACCCACTCTGCTGCTCACCCACTGCATTGCACTCACCCGCTGCCACTGCCATGGCTACCAATTAACAGATTTTAAATATTTAAATTAAAAATAAATTTTTTTTTTAAACATAACTTTGACTATGGCTATGTTCACACAGTATGTGTGTGGGATTGACAACCATATTTAACAGGCTATAAACAGGCCATTCATATGAGCGTGTGTTTCCACTGTGCTACTTTTCCATGTGGCTAAACGTGCTAGACAGGCACGTTGATCTGGCTTATTGCTACTTTTGCAGCGGCATGGAGTTCTAAAAGAATAGTTCTCAAGTTAAAAGAAACTTTCAACTTTTAAAAAACACGTAATAGGCCCATCAAATGCCTTGTCCAAATACACACACTTGTGGTCTTTGCACTTGACCACTGGACTACTTATATGACGTATTTCCTGTATTTGGTCCAACTGTTCAAGTGAGCATAAAGACCACAAGTGTGTGTACAACTTTTCATTACCTGATGGGACACACTTCTAGTGTTGTAAAAACGCAAGTGTTTACAGTGTTTTATTTTTATTTTCAATACGTTTCATTTTAAAATCAACTTCTAAATGTCTGTTCAGTAGTCCCTATAACAGATGACACAATTTAAAACTGGTGCTTCTAATTAAGTGATAAAAAGCAGTTGCAAATGTTGTATAAAAATAAATATACTAATCTTTGCAGCAATAAAATGTGTAGCACTTCGTTTTACTACCAAATTATATGTAATATCTTATTATTATTAATATTTAACTTATATTGGAAAGGTTTCCGTGACCTCATGCGATCTTGGCAAAAAGTCTCACGATTTATTTCCAGAACATGATGCATGATGGGATACACTAAGCCTCGAATACCGCTCCAGAGTGTGGAGATAGTGAGAGTGTGCGTTATGTGCGTAAGTTCACACTACACGACTTTAAATGTCGGCAGACTACATGACTTGATTGTCTGTCTTTAAGTCGTTGTGGTGTTCACACTACACTCTTAAAAATAAAGGTGCTTCACGATGCCATAGAAGAACCTTTTTGTCTAAATGGTTCTATAAAAAACCTTTAACATCTGAAGAACCTTTCTGTTTCACAAAAGGTTCTTTGTGGCGAAAGAAGGTTCTTCAGATTTCAAAAAGCTAAGAAAGAGATGGTTCTTTAAAGAACATTTGACTGAATGGTTCTTTGTGGAACCAAAATGGTTCTTCTATGGCATCACTGTGAAGAACCTTTAAAGCACCTTTATTTTTAAGAGTGTATGTGACTCTATGTAAATGATCCGCAACCAGGGGTTACACACTACACAAGCTGACAACTCTGTCACCCAAAAACTCTACAAACCACGTTTTGTCATGAAAACACACGCGAGAATTGGAACGGGAATGACGCGAAACAGGACCGAGTTTGGACAGCCCTGGTGTAACAGAATATGTTGACGTGCTTTAATGTTCAAAAAACACATTATGTTTCAAATACTGTACATTATTGTAGTTCCTCTATGCCCCGCCTCTCTCAAACGCATTGTTTTCTACAAAGCCCCTCCTTCCGACAAGCACAGTCTGCTCTGATTGGCCAGCTGACCCAGTGCATTGTGATTGGCCGAACAGCACAAGCATGTGTCGGAAATGTAACGCCCCTTTCCATAATCGCGAGCTTCAGCTTTCAACATAAATGTCAGTTGAAAGGACAGTAAATAATGTCCTTAGTTTTACCATCAGTTCGAGCCCAAAAGGGGAACAGAGTCACGTGACAGACACAGTGATGATGCTCGTATGTATTTGCAGTACACAAGACGCGAGTAAGAAAGCTGGCTCCACTGTGATGTGACCTCTCTCTGTGTCTCTCTCTCTCACGCACGCACACGCACACCCACACACACACACACACACACGACGTGATACTCAACACGGCGCAAAACTCCATATTTGACCAGTCAATAGCAAATACTTAAACTATTAAGAAAACATACTTACAGTAGCTGATTCAGAATAAGCGCCAGATTGTCATAGCAAAGTCGGAACTGACCCATTTTTTTGGAAATAGCCTTTGCACAGCCAGCCTTGTAGGCTACTCGGGTTCACAAACCTGTCGTCCATAAAATGCGTTGCACAAATTTGAACATCTGTTGTGCTGTTCTGTTGTAAATAAATCTTAACCAATGATTCCTCATTGCATCTACTTTCGGAAGGCCAAATAAAGTGAATTTGCTTTCGCACAGAAACGCACAGCGTCTCCCTGACATGGCTGCATCAACAACACTACTGCGGTTCCTGAAACCACGCCTTCTTTCTTTGCATGAAGATTTGGGCGGTATTACGCAAATATTTTCACATCATGACATAGACATGTGGGGGGCGTTTTTGAATGAGGCGTTTTAGCCCAGTCTGGATCAGCCTTCTCTTTTAGATAGAATAAATCCTTTTGTGGGAGACTTTGAGCTTTGTAACTCTGC
>NW_015505718.1:614576-652426 GCF_001515645.1 Sinocyclocheilus grahami | reverse complement strand
GAGCTCTGATGAAATACGGAAATTGTTCTGGAGATCACGACGCCTCTTCAACTGTACATTGACGCACACCCTCCGCACACAGCAACCCGTGACATTTCAGCATCTAACATCAGATCAATAGGTAACAAATCAGTTCCTGAGTGCTTCCTGATGTTTGGGAAGGATCTTTCCACGGCTGTCTCTTTACTCAAATTTCAAGCCTTCCTTCTTGCTCAGAACTCTTGTATCTTTTTGACGGTGACATGTTTGATTGAAGTACTGTCATGAAAACCAAAATAGCATGCTAAAAAATCTGTGAGATTGGAATACACGGCTCCTGTCAATCATGCGATTAAAAGCAGGAAACACAAATGTGGTTCATTAGAATGGCAGATGATTAGGATATCAGTAAGAGTAAAAACCATAATGTACCGTCATGATATCTATCTATCTATCTACATGTTATTGTTTGTTTTGACAAGCTCTCAGATAGCTGGCCAAGCTAAAAGAGAGAAAGAAACCTGACAGACGTGAATAGAGGAAGACAGAGAGGGAAACACCTCAAAGAGAGCTCTGTCATTAGTGCTGTTCTGTCACAAAATCTTTCATTCCTGTGATGGCTGACAGTGCCTGTGACAAAAGAACCAGACAAAAACTCTCTCTCTGTCTCTGTCTCTCTCTCTGTGTACTCGGCTCTCCATTAAAATAAATCAGAAACAATTAAAGTCCCCTGAGAACAACGTAACACAATGAAACTGTCCTGCATCTTTTCCTGCCACCCCTTGGCTCCCCAGAGAGCACATTCTCATTTTCAAAGTCCTCTGCCCAAAATTGCGTGCTCTGTGGATACTGTAATGTGCTGGATACAGCGAGGATGGAGAACGAGAGAGAGCGAGTGAGAGTAGGAGAAAGAAAAAGGTAAAGAAAGGAGAGTGAAGAGCAGATTGTTGGAGGAGAGAGATGAACTGCATGCTTTTAATGAGATTTGAACTCGTGGGAGGAGACACGTCAGCTGATCAAATGGTTAAACAACGACCTGCCCTAGATAGACAGAAGAGAAGCGAAGAGAAAAGGAAAGTGTGCAGCTATGAATGGTTTGGAAAGGTTCAGATCCAAAATGGAAGAAAGTTCCTTTTTGTTCAAAAGGTATGGAAAGATTCAGAAAGGAAAGTGCAGGGATTTCCAGTTTGGAAAGGTTCGAAAAGGTTCAAGATTTCAAGGTTCAAGACTTTTCTCATAACTTTCTTTTTCAGGACACAAAAGAAGATATTTTGATGGATGTTTTAACACATTTGTGCACCTTATGAAATGGAGTTCAAAACGACATTCAAAACCCTCTTAACTTCCAATGTATGGACAAAATATAATTTTTGAATACTGCAGGGGAAAGTCATACAAGTTTGGAATCACATGAGAATGAGTAAATGATGACAATATTTTCATTTTCGGGTGAACTAATAGAGAAAACACACAAACCTGTAAATACTTATATAATAATATTCTTTCATTTAAAACACATAATATTCTCAAGTAATGACTAGCTTTAAATGAGCAGGTGCATACCTGTAGAACAACACTTGACAAGAATCACGACTAAATTTTCCTCTGATTCACAACACACACACAAGCAGCACACACTGTATGTGAAAAAGTGGCTTGAAATTGCAACAGCAGGCCTTAAACATCCACTCACTGCCTCAAAAAACTCCATCTGTACTAAGAGATTTGATCAGCTCTTGTTACTGTCAGTCCTTTTTACCAAGATATGGAGTAATAGCACTTAACTTGAACTATTTTATGGCATATTTATAAATGATTGAAGCTGTATGTTAGCGACTGGGAGCACAAAGCACCAAAGTGGTGCAATGTGACAGCTATACATTACAATCTTAAGTAATCTGACAGTAAATGCCACTGTTTTGTAATACATTTATAAAATACATTTATTTCTCTCGTATAAAATCAAATTCAACTTTCTGCCTATTTCCCCCCCTCGGGCTGATCTAAATCGTCTTCAGTCATCACACGTGTATTTTGCATAATTTAAGGCTCATACATCATGAGCTGTCCATCACTTTCCCTGGGGCTTTTTATCATGATTCAACATATGATGGCATTAACTCTCTTTTTCCACCCACTCTGCTGCTCACCCACTGCATTGCACTCACCCGCTGCCACTGCCATGGCTACCAATTAACAGATTTTAAATATTTAAATTAAAAATAATTTTTTTTTTTAAACATAACTTTGACTATGGCTATGTTCACACAGTATGTGTGTGGGATTGACAACCATATTTAACAGGCTATAAACAGGCCATTCATATGAGCGTGTGTTTCCACTGTGCTACTTTTCCATGTGGCTAAACGTGCTAGACAGGCACGTTGATCTGGCTTATTGCTACTTTTGCAGCGGCATGGAGTTCTAAAAGAATAGTTCTCAAGTTAAAAGAAACTTTCAACTTTTAAAAAACACGTAATAGGCCCATCAAATGCCTTGTCCAAATACACACACTTGTGGTCTTTGCACTTGACCACTGGACTACTTATATGACGTATTTCCTGTATTTGGTCCAACTGTTCAAGTGAGCATAAAGACCACAAGTGTGTGTACAACTTTTCATTACCTGATGGGACACACTTCTAGTGTTGTAAAAACGCAAGTGTTTACAGTGTTTTATTTTTATTTTCAATACGTTTCATTTTAAAATCAACTTCTAAATGTCTGTTCAGTAGTCCCTATAACAGATGACACAATTTAAAACTGGTGCTTCTAATTAAGTGATAAAAAGCAGTTGCAAATGTTGTATAAAAATAAATATACTAATCTTTGCAGCAATAAAATGTGTAGCACTTCGTTTTACTACCAAATTATATGTAATATCTTATTATTATTAATATTTAACTTATATTGGAAAGGTTTCCGTGACCTCATGCGATCTTGGCAAAAAGTCTCACGATTTATTTCCAGAACATGATGCATGATGGGATACACTAAGCCTCGAATACCGCTCCAGAGTGTGGAGATAGTGAGAGTGTGCGTTATGTGCGTAAGTTCACACTACACGACTTTAAATGTCGGCAGACTACATGACTTGATTGTCTGTCTTTAAGTCGTTGTGGTGTTCACACTACACTCTTAAAAATAAAGGTGCTTCACGATGCCATAGAAGAACCTTTTTGTCTAAATGGTTCTATAAAAAACCTTTAACATCTGAAGAACCTTTCTGTTTCACAAAAGGTTCTTTGTGGCGAAAGAAGGTTCTTCAGATTTCAAAAAGCTAAGAAAGAGATGGTTCTTTAAAGAACATTTGACTGAATGGTTCTTTGTGGAACCAAAATGGTTCTTCTATGGCATCACTGTGAAGAACCTTTAAAGCACCTTTATTTTTAAGAGTGTATGTGACTCTATGTAAATGATCCGCAACCAGGGGTTACACACTACACAAGCTGACAACTCTGTCACCCAAAAACTCTACAAACCACGTTTTGTCATGAAAACACACGCGAGAATTGGAACGGGAATGACGCGAAACAGGACCGAGTTTGGACAGCCCTGGTGTAACAGAATATGTTGACGTGCTTTAATGTTCAAAAAACACATTATGTTTCAAATACTGTACATTATTGTAGTTCCTCTATGCCCCGCCTCTCTCAAACGCATTGTTTTCTACAAAGCCCCTCCTTCCGACAAGCACAGTCTGCTCTGATTGGCCAGCTGACCCAGTGCATTGTGATTGGCCGAACAGCACAAGCATGTGTCGGAAATGTAACGCCCCTTTCCATAATCGCGAGCTTCAGCTTTCAACATAAATGTCAGTTGAAAGGACAGTAAATAATGTCCTTAGTTTTACCATCAGTTCGAGCCCAAAAGGGGAACAGAGTCACGTGACAGACACAGTGATGATGCTCGTATGTATTTGCAGTACACAAGACGCGAGTAAGAAAGCTGGCTCCACTGTGATGTGACCTCTCTCTGTGTCTCTCTCTCTCACGCACGCACACGCACACCCACACACACACACACACACACGACGTGATACTCAACACGGCGCAAAACTCCATATTTGACCAGTCAATAGCAAATACTTAAACTATTAAGAAAACATACTTACAGTAGCTGATTCAGAATAAGCGCCAGATTGTCATAGCAAAGTCGGAACTGACCCATTTTTTTGGAAATAGCCTTTGCACAGCCAGCCTTGTAGGCTACTCGGGTTCACAAACCTGTCGTCCATAAAATGCGTTGCACAAATTTGAACATCTGTTGTGCTGTTCTGTTGTAAATAAATCTTAACCAATGATTCCTCATTGCATCTACTTTCGGAAGGCCAAATAAAGTGAATTTGCTTTCGCACAGAAACGCACAGCGTCTCCCTGACATGGCTGCATCAACAACACTACTGCGGTTCCTGAAACCACGCCTTCTTTCTTTGCATGAAGATTTGGGCGGTATTACGCAAATATTTTCACATCATGACATAGACATGTGGGGGGCGTTTTTGAATGAGGCGTTTTAGCCCAGTCTGGATCAGCCTTCTCTTTTAGATAGAATAAATCCTTTTGTGGGAGACTTTGAGCTTTGTAACTCTGCGGATCTTATACATGCACAAATAGCTACATAACACACTAAAGAAAATTAAAAATAGAAATCGCATCATATGACCCCTTTAAGCCATGTTACTGCTGTTATTTTTCTTCCGGTCCTCAACCCATGCCTTGCTCTCTCATTGGCTGTAGCTCGTCACGACACCTGACACCACGTGATGTCGAGACGGCCAACAGGTAGGGCTGTTAGATTCCGAAATTTTTGGAATCGAGTCCGATTTCGATTCATGGTTCTAGAATTGATTCCAAGAATCGATTCCGCTCTGTTGTTTTCGATTCTTTTTCAATAATTTTTTTTTTTAGATTAAAGGAACCTAATCTCACCATGATGACTGCAGGATAAAGGTTGTAGAAAGTATCCTTCTCATAATATGAAGCATTATTTGTAAAAAAATTACGATACATAAATTGTAATTTTGCTAAAGTCTGCTTTGCCTGTGAAATTAGTCATAGCCCACAGCTCAGCAGGGACGTGTTTATCGCATGAACTGAACAAGACATAAAGTGTCTAAAATAAATGTGCACAGTTCAGCTAAATGATGAAGTTTACTTTGACTGTATGCTTTGCCCAAAATTAACAAACTGTACACTGAAACAAAACAACCAGAACATTAACAATAACTGATAGAGCTTGTGGTTTATCTGTCAATCGGATGCGCTCTCGGCCACTGATCCATGCTCGTGACGTTTTCTTTTATAATTATCATTGGCTGATAGAAATGTTTTACATTTTTTTATTTTAGATGGAAATAAGATCAAGACCCTCGATCACATCATGATCTATTCTGTCGTGCAGCGCTCAAAATTGTGGACAACTTAAGCCAGTTCCACCGTAAAATAACCTCTGAATCGTTTTTTTGAACTGGTTCATTAAAACTATATATCCGAATCAGGAAACGAATCAGACTTCTTATCACTTTTAGCGAGCATGAGGGAGGCGAATGGTAATAAAAATATAAAAATTAAAATAACTCTCGTAATTACGCTTTTAGCGAGCATGAGGGAGGTGAATGGTGCTTCTCAAGCGGAAGGCATATCCTAAAATTTAGATGATCTCAGGTACCGACTCGTTTTCTTTCAGTTTATTTTCGTGAATTTAAATGTGTACAGCCTTCCGTTTGAGAGGCACCCATAGATAAGCTTTGTTGAACTGAAAAAGGCTCTGAATGAGGAATTGATTCCCCTTGATGGGATTGATTCCAACCTTTGGTTGATTCTTTTTGGAATCAATTCCCAGCCCTACTGACCGGTCCAGATATTTGGCATGCTATCTTTGATGCGTCATTGTGTAGTTTTTTCCTCCGATCATAGCCCGACCGGTCGGCGAGCTCGTTAACTTGCAAATCTGCCTTAAAATCCTGTAGTGTGAACTAGGCATTAAAGGCACTGCGCTTTAGCATTTTTAAGACCTGGGACAGTCTTGCGCACTTACTTCCTGTCGCGCACACACGCTCTCAAGTGGCAAAGACCGAAAGTGTGGGTATTTGGACAAGGGGTGAGACAAGGGGAAACTTCCCGTTCACACAGCAGCTCGCAAACAGCGGTTATTCAAGTCACAGCAAATGACGCAACCCCCCCACCCCCTCATTTTCTCGTGCACGAATTGTCACATATAGCTACAAAGAATAAAGTACATTTCGAGATTATTAGATAGTCTTATCACAGTTCACACGATAAGATCCAGCTGAGTTCACATTTCAAATGTTTATTAATTGATGCTGACTTTTATATCTGAGTTGAATATGACACATGTAGATCACGGAACAGATGGCACCTCCGGTATAAGACAGGATTTAAAACCTTCAAATAATATCCTCATTGCTGTGAGTTACCAACATGAACACATGAAACACACACTTGTTGTGAGGATGACAAAGAGTTTTAAAAGTTAAATTTTTAGAATTGTCTGCTTCAGTGATCTAACAGCGTTTATAACAAGAGGTTTCCTGCATATTAGGCTAAAGATTACGAGTAAATGTGTGCACATAACATTTTTTTTTAAATAGTTAAAATGTATTACAATAAATCTTCTAATATTTTCTAGTTCTTATTTATTTTGATTCCTTTTTAAATAAAAAGTCAATTGGTTTGATTTCTCCAATGTACAAGACATGATTACGGCCTTGACGTGCCAGACAGCTGTTGTGCAGTATAATTCCATTCACACAGCAGGGGTTTGTCAAAAATGTGGTAATAAAAATTTGAGTTCGGTTATAGAATGCACTTCTAGTCATTCTGGTAATCAACAGAAATGTGTGTGAATGGAAACATAAAATACTGGACTGACAACTGTATTCTGCTGCTGTGTAATTGTGGCTACTTAGAAAGATGAAGATGGTGAAATCCAGAGCTTCAGAAGACCACCTCATGACTTAAACTGCTTTAGCGTTCCAAAATCCATCATTAATACTAAAAAAAGTCTGATTTCTGATTCAACTGTGTTGAAATTTTCTTACATCTTATAAAATATCCACATATGTGAAGGAGCATGTGATGCAGAAATGTTGTAAACAGCACTTACTCAATCATAACATTTTAACCAGAACCTTTTAACAGCTTGCTACTTTTTGTTATAAGATTATAATGATTATAATGTAAAAAAACTAAACAAAAACAAAAACATTCTCATTCTTTTTTGACAACAAATCAAGCTCTTGTTACTAAAAAAAAAAATCAACATTCTGGAGAGAAAAGTGAAAGAACTGTGCATAATGCATGCATCAGATGCCATTGCTCAGTTTTTACAAGATTTTTTCAGACTGGGCCTATATCCCTGAATTTGGGTGAAAAAATTATATAAAAAACTTCACAGTTACTATTAATTTGACTAATTTTGCCTTCATTTGAATAGAGTATCTGACATAAGGCCAATCATGAGAGCTCTATTATCTTCACAACCATTGGTTGTATAGCATTTCATCACAGTTTGCACAAAGTAAGATTGTGCTTAACTTTTCTGTTTTCATTGAAAATAAGTTTCTGGTTGTCTTGCTACTGCAAATGGCTGTCAATGTAAAGATCCTTCAATGGTTGCATGCAGAATCCATCAATTGTAAAAAATCATGAAGTAGATCTCTTTAATGTCTCAATCTCCTTTAGACAGCCATAAGATAAAATGCAAGAGCTTAATTCTTAATTCTCCTGCTTAGATTTTTCTCTTGAGTAAAATACCCCAGTGATTTTGCACGAGTCTCCTCTAGAGTTTTAGATATCAAAGTCTGCAATCATCAGTCAGAGATTTCAATATGACCTCTCATCAAAAGCACCAGTGGAGGTCGCTCCCAACACCCTTTATTTTTTGATTGATATGAAAATTGAGAGGTAATTTAAGTCTCCTGAGATATGAAAGAACATCCTCTGAGCAATTTTGCTCTGGGCATGCACTTTCACATTCAGCAAAAAGCATTTCCCCAAAACTCCCACAGTCTTTCCACACATTTTCATGGCTCAAGCTCATGTGTCTAAGGTCTATAATTTCCGGGCAGAGGGCAGACTCGTGGGTGGACATTTTTCTGAATCTTTTCACATGAATTACTCAGAAAACACAGAGCTTATTGAAGTCATCAACCTGATGAGACTTCAATAAGATCATCCAAGAATAATGATGAGATGACTTTGTGACATACCCGCTGAGATATTTGTCACCATAATTGACGAAATATATTTAGCAAGCATCACATGCTATCAAAAGAATGAGATGACAGAAAACACAGTTCATAATGAATAAACCTCATATTTTGTAGCTGCTGTAGTCTACTGTGAACAACTTTTCTCTGTATGTGTATTAAGAGCCCTGATACTGATTCTAGAAATAAGTTTGACATTTTTAAAACAAATTTACTTGTTGGATCCATTATACTTGGCTTATTTACATCAGTTCTGGAGGCGAAAGAGGGCAGAGATGGTTTTAATTTAAGCCAAAGTGGCACAGTGTAGCGTAATATCCTGTGATTCATTTGTGCAATTGCTCATCCACTCTGTCCATCACAGAGAGAGTTTGGAGTTGTTGACAGTGACTTGTATGCTGAATGTGTGCTTGATGAAATGAAACACTGCATTTTATGTTGAATTTAGAAGCTGAACGATCTGCTCATTTATTTCCCTTAAGCAGTAGCACAGCTAACAAAAATATATTCTAAGAACATTATCCATCAAGTTATGAAAAAGTTAGTTTTGAATGTTTTCTGAATGTTCAAAAATGTTTTAAAACTTAAAAAAAAAATTTTTCTCTTGGTTATACGAATTGTAAGGAAAAATTCCATTTGATCATTTTGCAAACTTTTGAATGGTCTTTGAATGTTTTGAATCATGCATGTCGAACGTCCAGCGAAAAGGTTCCAGCGAATAGAATGTTCCATGAACAGTGTATAAATAATACGTTTGTGCTAATGTTTTGAGAACATTTTTAAAACACCAGATAACATTTACCGACAAAAAACTTTTTGTGCATAGCTACCTTGCTAGAACATTAGCTAAATTTCTAAACAATGTTCCCTGTTAGCTGTAATTTCACTAGTAGACAGTGGGTGGTATATATAAATATTCATACATTTATGATATACACTAACATTCAAAATTTGATTTCAGTTTTTTTTTAAAGAAATTAATGCTTTTATTCAGCAGGGATGCATTAAATTAATCAAAAGTGACAGTAAAGACATTTATGTTTCAAAAGATTTCTATTTCAAATGTTCTTTTGAACTTTAATCAAAGAATGCTGAAACAAATGCATCTTGCTTTCCACAAAAAATATTCTTCTTCATCTTTCAATTTTGATAATAAGAATAAAAAATAAGAAATGTTCTTGATCACTATATCAGCATATTAGAATGATTACTGAAGGATCATGTGACACTGAAGACAGGAGTAATAGCTGCTGAAAATTCAGCTTTGACATGACAGGAATAAATCACACTTTAAATATATATCACAACAGAAAAGATATTTTAATGCTAATAATATTTCACAATAAAGTTTTTACTGTATTTATGATCAAATAAATACAGCCTTGGTGAGAAGTCTTTAAAAATTTTTTTTTTTTTTTATCATACCGGTCCCAAAATTTTGAATGATGTGTATATGTAAAATATATCATATAAATATGATTCATTAGTTCCATTAATTAGGCAGATTTTCTCAGTTCAACCCCTGATTGTGGTTGAGTCACACTGAGAATCCAGTTGGAAAACAGCTTCGTTCCCTCTTCTCGAGAGTTACAGAGTATGTTCAGCTCCTAAACCGAGAGAGGAAGTGTTATCTGCACCCTGCACCCTGCCTCCAGACAGAGTCAGTCAGTCAGTCTCAGGCTGAGTGCGGAAGGGCTTACCGAAGCCTTTTCAGGGGTGTCGAGTCGGGGATGAAGCTATCTGTGAGCAGCGCTCTGGAGTTTTCTTAAGGAAGGAGTGCAGCTTGAGAGATATATATATGTGTGCGCTCTCTCTCTCTCACACACACAAACTCGCACACAGAGTTCAAACATCTTCACTGGCAAACAGAAAGATGTGTGTGATAATTTGACTTTAAAAGCATTCTGCTTCCAGAAACGAGTGGAAATATCTCTGGCAGGCCTGAGTCTGAGCTCTCAGAAGTACATGCGGTGTATTAATAAGCACCGCTCGCCTGTTCGAATTTACAGAACTACACAAACTGTACAAATAGGGAATCAATAATAGCATTATGCACACAAATACACATATATGAGATGCATACCAGGGTATCAGGATAGGCTGTTAGATCAAAGAATATTCTGTTGATACCATAGCTGCTTGGTAGAAGATTATGGGCAGTTTTTGAGACTAAAGATCATTTGTAAGTGCCTTTAAATATTTAAAACAAACTTTGAAAAAGTTACACATACACTTTCACAAGATTACAGAAAATATATCAAAGCCACATCGCATCTGCAGCGTATCTATATTTGTACCCTGAAAAATATTCATCCCTGACAGTGAAATTTGCTTGGTTGAAAGTGAGGGAAAACAACAGCACGAAATTGTATAGGTAAGGTTATTTATCTTTAAACTCAGCCTTCACATTGTATGCAAGCAGCTTTTCTGAGATAGCCTGACCCTGTCAAGACTGACAAGAAAGTCAAAGAAGCAAGAAACAAATCTTTTACTGAATACTGGAGTCTCCCTGCTCAACAAACTCGTATTTCCAATCCTGTCAGTTTACTGTACAGTATGTGAAGTTGGGCAGTATTTTTTAGTGCAAAAACAGACCTTTTCCTCTATCTAGGCATCTGATCATGACTGATTCTGACAGAGAGCCTTGAAATTGCATTTTCATTTTAAAGGTGTAACATGAATTATACAGAACGGTGGCTTACCAAAGAGCATAATCAGAATAGCCTCATCCCCCAAACTACCATTTCAAAGTCGCTGCTCATTTGCTTTTATCTTTGCCGGTACTGCTTTCTCATGACCTGTGGTGACTTTCTGATGTGGTTTTCCCATAAATGTAAAAATTAATTGTAAGACATGTATCAGCATCAAATATCAGCATCAAAACTTTAACATCAGAAACTCACCATATTAAAAAAATCTAAATAATCTCAAACTATTTTCTTTAAATGAGGCTATTTTTCATTCCAGTGATTTGGACTTGATAGCGACACCTATTGGCATGAATGTATTAGATTTGTTTGTTAACTGCTGACACCAAAGTTGTATGCTAAATGTTTGTTTTGTTCATTTTTGTTTTTCTCTTTCTCAGGAACATCAACAAAATGGACATTCTTGGATTCAATCATAAATATTTTCATGCATTTTTCATGTGTCTGGAAACATGATTGGATTGCTGTCGCTGTGACATTGTGTGTTCGTGTTTGGCGCTTGATTTCCCTGCATTTATTCTAAAAGTGATAAGAGGTAAATGTATTTCTGTTGTTAATATTAATATATGATGTGGCTGGATTATTCATCTCATGTGAGTGCACATAATTATATGGCAGTGGCTATTTGCGATAGATGCTATTTACACTAACGTTAAGTGCAAATAGCGATATATTCTATTCACACTACACTCTTAAAAATAAAGGTGCTTCAAAAGGTTCTTTAAGCGATGCCATAGAAGAACCATTTTTGGTTCCACAAAGAACCATTCAGTCAAAGGTTCTTTAAAGAACCATCTCTTTCTTACCTTTTTATAATCTGAAGAACCTTCTTTCACCACAAAGAACCTTTTGTGAAACAGAAAGGTTCTTCAGATGTTAAAGGTTCTTTATGGAACCATTTAGACAAAAAGGTTCTTCTATGGCATCGTGAAGCACCTTTATTTTTAAGAGTGTATAGCAGTATTTTCTGCTATTTCTACTACTAATTTCAAATAGTGGCAAATATCTGCACCTCAGTACTGTAGTACATTGTAAAACAGCATGCAATAATAACATATTGAGTGTAAATGATCATTTTTATTAGAATTATTAAATGGATGCTGCCTTATTGGGACAATAAAGCCATCCCTACACTTACCCTAACCCTGCCCGATACTATTTTAAATTTTGATTATTTCTTTCATTTTTTATTGAAAACAAATGCCTTTCTGATGTGAAAAGGGAGAAACATGAGTTCGGCAAAAGGTGGATTCAAACTGGAGTTGCTCGTGTCATAAAGAATGTGTCATGCGCTTTATCATCTACTTCACTGAAGCCATTGATTGACAGCCGTCTTTTGTTATGTTGTCCAGCCCAGCCACACATTGGTGGGTGGAGTTAGAGCAAATAGCCTCTGCCAACAAGTTGCACTTAGTGTAACACTCCATAATTGTATTCATATTTTTCAAAATTGCTGTTAATTTCTTCGTGCAAAACCTTTTTAATTAGCAAAAAATTAAAAGTGGACCTTTAATTTACTTAGAAAAAAGTGCATATTTATTGTAAAAATAATGGGAAAAATTATGGAATGGAAAAACTGCTAAAGAGTGATAAGAGACTGAACAACAAATTAAAAAATAACAAAAACAACATATTTTTCTTATTTCAAAATCAACATTTACAGCATGACTATAATTATCTTCAGTGCATGCCCATTTCTCTAGTAAAAACAAAGAACATTAAGACGAGACATATTGCATGCTGTTTACTGTAAGGTCCTCCATCATTTACATGCTTGTTACATTTAGGATCATCTCACATGTGCCAACATGAAACATACCTTAAATAATTGCTCTATAAGCTCATGATTTTTCATCAAATGTTTGGACAGATTGATAGCGTCCATTGATTTGAGCTTCATAATATAATTCAATTATGCATTTTCAAGTCACACCCAAGACAATCTGATAAAGACATTCAGATGCTCCCGGTGTCCCTCCACCATTACCAATTCATCATGCGGTTCACACGCACGCTAACAGTCACACTTGTTTTTCCATAAATTCAAACATAACTCTGGGCTCGTCAGTGGGATGAGATCTCCCGAGCCGACAATCAGAGGAGCAAATTCAATTATGAGCAGCATGTTGAAAAATCCCATTCTCGCTCTGACCCAGACAAGCTGTTGTGTTGCCAGGATGAACTTTGTAGGATAACTTCAGCTGGTTTGATAATTGGATTTTCAGCCATGAAAAATAAGGATGACATTTGTGTCAGGGGCAGGAGATTGCGATTAAATGTGTTTGTATTTGCTTCACTAGTAGATCCTGCTGGGTAAAGATCTTTTAAATATTGCACACGGAATTAAAAAAATCACTTTGGGGTAATAAATAAATGAGTAAATAAAATATCAAGGCCCTCAGCTATTATATGAATTATAAATTTCCTTAGTGCGTTTTTTTCACTTGTAGGCAACACTATCAACAGCATGCAAAAATACCTGATAACCCACTGGGGATAAAAAAAATGGGTGTAAAGTTTTCACTCAGAAATTGCTAGCAAATTTAAAAAACAATTGCAATGAAATGGCAAGTGACACATTGAATTAAACATGACAGTTTAAGTAGAAATACTATTTTCTTGTAAAACAGTTCGGTAACAATTTTGCTTTGTTTACAACTTCAAAAAAATCATTTTTACAGTGTGTGTATACACTCTTAAAAATAAAGGTGCTTAAAAGGTTCTTCACAGCGATGCCACAGAAGAACCATTTTTGGTTCTACAATGAAACATTCAGTCAAAGGTTCTTTAAAGTGCCCCTATTATGGATTTTTGAAAATGACCTTTCATGCAGTGTGTAACACAGCTTAAAGTGAATGAAAACATCCTGCAAAGTTTTAAATCTGAAAGTGCACCGTGCATTATTGTCTCTCAAAAGAAAAAAGAGTCGACTCTGAAACATCGAAACAAGTCGTTTTTAAAACGAATCCCAAGCCGTTTTATGTTGACATCAACATGACATATTAACATATTGCCAATGCCCGCCCACTTGTTGGTCTTTTCGCATTGGTCTGAATGAAAGTACAAATTCATTCTTTGCCACTAGGTGGCGCTTTTGGAGCGGAAAAAAGCGGTTTCCCGGTAAGGGGCCATTCACACAGAATGTAAACATGTGCTTGATGGACGTGCATGACTGTTACGCTTGCGTCTCGCACATGAGCGCCGCGTTTTTAAGACGCCGTGTCAAGTTAAAAGAATTTCAACTTTTACACGTAGTGCCACTCATCAATGTCAGTTCCAAAAGTAGTGGACCAATCAGAAGAACTCGGAGGCGGGGCAAGCGTTGCGAGCTTTTGTTTACAGTAGCAAGTTGGCATGACAACGGTTTTATTTGACGACAACATGGCGGAGGACGAAACGCTCATAGCGGTTGTGTCCAGATACCCTGAATTATATAACATTTCTTGTTGCTTGTTCCTTAAAAAAAAGAGCTTGGAGAGAAATATCTATCTAGCCATCTAGCTTCAGCTCTTGAACAAGCCGATGGTATTCCCCATATTTATGTCTGCATGGAGGATGGGGTGAACCCAAACAGATCTCTGTCCTTTTGTTCTCTGAGCAGCAACACCATTTTTATCGATGTCAGTGCAATTATTTTACTTTTTTCCATGTCAAAATTCGTATCTATCAATTCTGCTGTTTGGCTATTTCTATTATTTCCGTTACTGTCCTTATTGCATCACGTCTCAAAAGCGCGTCTCGAGACCCTCGCGTTCTTCGCTGCGCTTTTTTAAAAACCCATTCCTGAGCGCTGCATGTCGCGTTTTTAGACGCAAAGACACGTTCTGTGTGAATGGCCCCTAACGCCGTACACAAAGCAGCCCTGCGCTCACAAGCGCTGCTTTATCAGTCATTACAGGCATGATGAAATGATAATGAGACCAATTGGACCAATCACCGCAGATTAGTGCCACGCAAAGGAGGGGTTTGGAAAAATTAATCGTTGAGCGAATCGTTTGGGAGTCGTTGAGCAAGAAAGGTAAAAAATAAATGTGTTATCAGACAATGAAAGTGTTTTTTGACCTTGCATGCATGTCAACCTGTTGTGGGGGACTCACAAACCATATGAACCTTTCATTACTTACTTACCTTTATACAATCTGAAGAACCTTCTTTCACCACAAAGAACCTTTTGTGAAACAGAAAGGTTCTTCAGATTGTAAAGGTTCTTTATGGAACCATTTAGACAAAACAGGTTCTTCTATGGCATCATGAAGCACCTTTATTTTTAAGAGTGTATGCTGAGATTCTGAAGTAATCAACAGAGACAAGCTGAGGAGAAAACAGATACAAAAGCTGAAAAATATGGTAAGCAGCTTTTGTTAATCAAATATTTTTCAAGTATACCAATTGTCTCTGTTTTAAAAATATTTTTTTGGTGTTGGTCCATCATACACTGAACAAAATTATAAACGCAACACTTTTGTTTTTGCCCCCATTTTTCATGAGCTGAACTCAAAGATCTAAGACTTTTTCTATGTACACAAAAGGCCTATTTCTCTCAAATATTGTTCACAAATCTGTCTAAATCTCTGTTAGTGAGCACTTCTCCTTTGCCGAGATAATCCATCCACCTCACAGGTGTGGCATATCAAGATGCTGATTAGACAGTATGATTACTGCACAGGTGTGCCTTAGGCTGGCTCTCCAAAGTGCCAGACGCCATCGAATGTGAGCATTTGCCCACTCAAGTCTGTTACGAGGGTCGAGACCAGGTCGAGACCCCGATGAGGACGACGAGCATGCAGATGAGCTTCCCTGAGACAGTTTCTGACAGTTTGAAAACATAGACTGTCAATGGACACTGATTGGCAATATGGCAAATGTAGTATATCCGGGAAAGTATTTATTCTACACACCTGTAGAACGAAGGTACTTCAGCAGCGGTTGAGAACCATTGAATTCAGTACAGGAACTTGGACACAGTTTATGACACAAATAATGCTGTTTATTCATAAAAATTAATCTACTTCCTTTTACCATTAACCCACTTCCTGAAATAGATCCTCTCCATTCACACTCACAAGTGTTCCAAGGAGAGATATTGCTTCTGGCGGCCAGTGTCCTACATTATGCCATTATGTAAACTCAAAAGATGAGGAGGAGAGGAAACAGACTCAAATCAAAGAAAAAAATTAAATGCATACAGGCTTATAGAAAACTGATAACTGACAGCAAAGCCAAGCACCTGATAAAGGCCCACACAGAAAGGATGTGATGTCACAGATGGGTTTAGGTTTCATGATTGCTCATGAACATTTGCAATCTGCCTTTGGCAAAACCAGACCTCAAAATAAATTTTAATAATGGAATACTCATTTAAAATTTTTAAAAATCTTTAAAACCCCATTACTTATAGCCGCAATCACATTTTGCATGGCAACTGAATATTAAGCATCATTTTTCACAATCTACCTTCCATATGAAATGACTTCTGTGGTACTAACGTATTGAACAGTTAAGATAGAAATTTATAAAATGTGTGCATTTGCAATAAATTAGCTTACTGCTCATTTTTGGCTAAATAGATCAAATATAAATATTCATGAAGCCATCATTCGTCAACATAAAATAATGCTGAAAATGAGCCATGAGAATGAGAGACTCACTGAGGCTAAGTACCTCATTCACTCACTCAGACAGTTCGGCAGGGGACTGAAGTCACACGGCTCATTTCTTCAAACCCCTCTCTGCCTCCCCTTCATGGGCCGGTAATTGAAAGTGAGAAAATTGGGTTTTAAAACATTTCTTTTTGCTGTTGACGGACAGATAATCACTATATCTTCCTTCTAAATCAGTCCCAGCTCATAAAGCTGTATGATCTGGCACGTCTCCGTTTCAGAGGTGATAGGGGACAATGTCAATATATTATATCAAACATGCTGATCTGGAAGTGTTTGGATGATGAGGAAGCACTGAAATGGAGGTTTTAGGGTACGGGCCAAACAAGATGAGGTAGAAATAATAATTAGCCTAATAACGTTTGGAATCATGTCAGAGATAATGTACAGTCAGCTGCAGGGCTACTATAGTAAACTAAAACCATAAAACAATTTGTGGTCCTTCAAATCAACTTAAACTAAAAGAAAGTATGGTAACACTTTCTATGAAGCCCATATTTATAATACATTACAAGGGTATTCCTAATGCATTATAAAAAACTTATAAAATGTTCTTACATCTTATAAATAATCATAACAACAATTATAATACATTATAATGCTTACGCATTTGTGCTTATAACTTTTAAGATTATGATTATTTATAACACACAATGAACACCATATTAAATCTATTTTTACATTTATAATGGACTATATATCTTGACATTGTTTATTTAAGGTCTGCACAGTATCTTACTACATCTTTTAAGTGGTTAAGGTTAAGGTAGGTAGAATGTTGACATACTTGCAAAGTTAGTTATAGTCAGTTTGTCTGTTGGGGAACCATCAAAATAAAGTGTTAGCATATATTTAGCAGACATACTACTAATACTCCAATGACTCCAATGACTGCTAGTTGACATGTAGTTGCAGAGTTACTTATCAACAGCTGTCTAAAGGGTACCATCAAAATAATCAAACTGATATTACAATAAAAATAGTTCAAAGCAAATGTGTCATATTACACATTCATCTGATCTGATATCTAATCTTATGGCTGTTTGAGAAAAAAAAAAATTATTACTATACTTATAAGTGGTCTTTGAATGGCTTTAAGTAAAGTATCATAAGAAAGATGGCAAGATATGAGACTTATAATACATTATAACTATGAGAAATGTAATCCATTGTAACTTAAGTGGATGCAACATGTTCACTGTTTGTTATAAATCATCATACTCTTAAAAGCTATAACCACAAATAAGTAAATATTATAATACATTAAAACTGTTCTTATAAATATTCATAAGATGATATAACATATTATAAGGTTTTTATAATGCATTATGCATCCATTATAATGCCTTAAGAATACCCTTATAATGTATTATAAATATGGGCTTCATAGAAAGTGTTACTGAAAGTATTTCATTTAGTTTATTTTGATGTACTAAAATAACTAAAACAGAAACTTGAAATAAAAATGAATGACAACAATATAGACATAAAAAACACTACAAATATACTACAATTTTAACTGAAATATAAATAAAAATATATAAAATGTGTGTGTATATTTAAATACGGTATATACACTGAAAAAAATGTTTCATTCATCCAATTAAAAAAATGTAGGGTAATGATTCACATCTATATTTTTTAACTTGAGCCAATGAAAAATAAATAACTTGCCCTAAGGGAATCATTACCCTCAATTTTTTTAATTGGATGAATGAACATTTTTTTTCAGTGTATGAATAAAAACTACAGTAGTATCTAAATTATACTGTAAGTAAATTTTATTTATAGAGCACATTTAAATTAAGCTTACACTGACCAAAGTGCTGTACAAAACAATCATAAAATACAGTAAAGTATAAAATAAAATACAAATTAAAATCCAAGATGATAATACTAATCCATAAATTAAAAATCAGGAAAGGCCATAGAATAAAGATGCATTTTAAGTCTAGACTTAAAAACCGAAATAGACAGAGTACTCTTAATGTCAGGTGGCAACTGATTCCATCACCGTGGAGCAGCTACTGCAAAGGCTTTGTCACCTTTAAACTTAAGTCGTGACCGTGGGACATATAAAAGAGCTTTATTAGCAGATCTGAGGGACTTAGGAGCAGAATTAAATGAGATACGATCAGAAATGTATGATGGGGCTTGTCCATTAAGTACTTTAAAAACAATCAACAAAATTTTGAATTGAATTCTAAAGGAGACAGGAAGCCAGTGGAGCGACACTAAAATTGGAGTGATATGATCACGTTTTTTTGCACCAGTTAACAATCTGGCTGCTGCATTCTGGACAATCTGCAAACGAGCCAGTGAAGATTGGGGACGACCTAGGTATAAGGAATTACAGTAGTCCAATCGTGATGTGATAAATGCATGAATAACTTTTTCCAAGTCTTGAAAGGAAAGAAGTCTAGAAACGATTCTCAATTGATAATAGCTGTTTTTAACAACTGAGCTAATTTGCTTTTCAAGGCAAAGCTCAGAGTCAAAAATAACACCTAAATTGATGGATACTGAAATAACCCTGGCCCGCTGCAGCTACTTGCATAACTGTTTTATGCATCTTCTCATTGTAAACCAGTGTTATTTTAGTATCACTGAGATACTATTATAGTTTTCACTAATATTTTTAATTAGTTTTTATTTTTATATTTCCAGTTTTCATTAAAATTTTTAGTTAAGTTTAGGTTTTAGTAATTTTGTTTTGTGCTTTTGTCATTTTTATTAGTTATTGTTTATTTTGACACATTAAATAAAACTAGCAGAACATAATTTTTAGTAGAGTTTTATTTTCTTCATGAAATAAAAATGTTTAATGGCTTCAGTTTTAGTAAACTATTATAACCCCATCTCAGACAAATATTATATTTTGATAGCTTTTTCTCCTAATAATTCCATGTAAAAACGAAACTGTCAAACACTAAAACACATAATTTACTCTGCCGAGAAAATAAACAGAAGCCCTCATTGCTGCACATTTTTTTTATATATATTCTCAAAAAGCCCACACTGTCAAAACATTGATTAATGTTGACAGGCAAAGATGGTTACACTATGGAAGCGGTTACAAACCATGAAATGTAGAGATGCTCACACTTTTGAACATTTACTAACACTGTTTCTGCTTCATGAATGCCAATGATCTGTTTCATTCATTTCTGTGACAGCTTGCCATCACATGCGTATTCAGAACAAGAAATGAACAAAGTATGAAATGTGTGCATACCGACCCACTGACTCACATCAGACATTTCTGGTCACGTAGCACCATCTTGCTCGGCTTTTCTGCAATTTAATGAGTCTGTTACAGTCTCTTTCCAAGATGCAGTCAACTTTATTGACACAGCAATTTGTGAAAAGACTCTATAGTGGGAAGGAAGATTACAAGTAAAGACTGTGGCAGGTCATTTAAATGAAAAGTTCACTCAAAAATCAAACTTCTGTCATTATTTACTCACCCTCATGTTGTCTCAAATCCATATGATTTATTTCTTCTGTGCAACAAAAAAAAGTGAATTTTTGCACAAATCAGTGTGGACTACTTTGATACTTTTTATGATACTTTTGCATACCTTTGGAAGCTTGAGAAGCTCCAGTCACCAATAACTGTGACTGCATAAAAAAACCCCAGCACATTATGAAAGGGGTCATATGATGCTTTTTTAAAGATCATTATTTGGTGTAACAGAATATGTTGACATGCTTTAATGTTCAAAAAACACATTCTTTTTCAAATACTGTACATTATTGTAGGTCCTCTATGCCCCACCTCTCTCTAACGGTGACAGACACAGTGATGAAGCTGGTATGTGTTTGCAGTACACAAGCCACGGTTAAGACAGCTGACTCCACTGTGATGTAACCCCCCCTCTTTCTCTCTCGCTCTCTCTCTCTCTCGCGCGCTCTCTCTCTCTCTCGCTCGCTCGCTCGCGCACACACACACACGATGTGCAAAACTCCGCATTTGAACAGTCAAGAGCAAATACTTAAACTAATAACAAAACAGTAGCTGATTCAGAAGCACCAGATTGTCATTGCAAAGTCAGAATTACCTCCTCTCCTAGGTTCACAAAACGGTCATCCATAAAATGCATTGCTGTTCTGTTGTAAGTAATCTTAAAGATTCCTAAATGCATCTACTTTCGGAAGGCCAAATAAAGTGCTTTTGCTTTCGCCTAGAAACACACAGCGTCTCCCTGACATGGCTGCTTCAACACTAACTGCGGTTACTGAAACCACGCCTTCTTTCTTTGCGTGCACATTTGGGCGGCATAATGCTAATATTTCCACATAGTGAGGTAGATATGTGGGGGCGTGTTAGAATGGGCCGTTTTAGGGAGGGCGTGGCAGAGTCTTAACTTTGATAAAGAATATCTCTTTGGTTTTGAGACTTTAGTCTTTGCAACTTCAGGGATCTTATCTATGCACAATCAGCTTGTAACACTCCAAAGAGAAAGGAAAACTTGAAATCGCATCATATGACCCCTTAAAAAAATAAAATAAAAGGTGTTTTCCACAGACAACAATGGTCAAGTTCAGAATAACAGACGGGTGAGAAAGGATGGCTAAATACTTCAATCAGGCCAAGATAATTTTTATAATTACAAAAAACCGTAACACCTCTGTTCCTTCAATATTATGTCCAACCTTGTTAATACTTTTCTGTCACAGAGATTCATCTGCAGCATTTTTATTAGCAGACAGTGACTATTGAATACCGCTGGACAGCCTGATTAAAGCTCAATGCTGTGCATAAGCAGTTCCTATCGATTCATTTGGCCAATACTTTAGAGTAACCAGGAGCTTCCATTGATTCTGTTGATTATATATATATACATATATATACATCTTTTGTCAAACTGAAAACAATTACCTGTAATCTTTTCCCTTCCCTGACCCCCTCTGTATTTTTATCTTTAACACAGATGAGCATTCTCTACCACATTTAAAACAAGCAAGGTTTTAACAAGAACATTAAAGGCACCATCCAGAACATTGAGTACTGCAACAACAACATCAGTAACTATCAACATCAGGCTAGAAGCTGTGATTCAGAACACTAATCTAAATGCATGGTATCATTTCAGAGAGTCAGAGAGTAATAATATAGGGATGTAACGATTTAACTAGTACGAGTACAGGAGCTCAGTATCGGTATCGGTGCATCCCTAGTTTTTTTTTGCAGGAAGCCAGATAAAACAAGTTATTGCAACTATTCATATCACAGTTCTGCCCTTTTGGTGCACATCTAAGTTTATATTTTGCAACTGCAAGTAACCATCTTGAAATAATTTTTTCAAAAAATTGTGTTTATATCTTGAAATTCTGAGTTTATATCTCACCATAATTTTTTTCATGGCAGAAACAAGTTTCCATAGAGTTTAGCTGAATAGCATGTCTCAGTTATCTGAGTTGCAAAAATTAGTGAATTAATTATTGAAATAATAATTTTAAATAATATATAATACAATTTTTGTATTTGAAAAAATTGTATTATATATTATTTAAAATTATTATTTATAATTATTATTGATTCGTTACATGTCATTTCTAGCTCAGGTGATGGTTTAGAAAAACTATGAGAAAATATGGCAGATTGTAGACTTTTTTTGAGTATAAGTACTAATGCGTAAAGACTTTGAAAGAACTGAAGAATTGGTCATATTTTATGTGGCACCTGTTGCTTTGTTTCTGTCTCCTCCTCTGTCTTCATTAATTGCTTATTGGCACGTGTGTGCTTTAGGACGAAATCTCCTAATTGGTTTATTGGGCTCGTTAGAAACACAATTTACCCACAATCCAAAGTGAAGTGGCTGTATTGACCTCAGCATTGAATCCAGACATCCATCATAAAAATAATACATTGAACCTGAATATGTTTCTTATCAGCATTACTCATGATGCATAATTAAAATAGAGTTCTTATGATTTACAGATCAAAAGATGTATCGGTTTGCCTGAGAGGAAAGTTACATTTAGATTTTTGCATTCTTCAAAAGTACACAAATAAACAAAAACAACACCATTTTTTATCCTTTAAATACTGACATTATTATTAAGAGCTTTGATCTTTTCCCTGCAGATAAAATATTTTGGCATTAAATATTTTGATAGGACGATAGCATCTCAGAGCCGCAGAAGTATTTAGATGGGATATCATGTAAATCTGTTAAACCGAGCTCAGTTTATCTGGGGTCGCTGGCTGTTGTGTATTATCAGTCTTCCTTCGTCTGCTCTAACAGTCGTTTAATTCTGCTCCTCTGGTTCAGGACGTTGGATCTTATTGGATTCCGGTCTGAGTCTCTCCCGTGTGATCTGTCATGATCAATCGCCACTGCAGCCATAGGGATAATGAATATAGTTAATGATGGGGACGCCGGTGGAGAATACTGCCTGCCTGTTAACTTATCTAATTAAAACATTGCATCACCAGACAATTAGACTGGCATTGCTCTTTCTTTTCTCAGGCCAAAATCAGAGCCATTGAGGGTCTAAGTCTAATTAGAAAAAGTATTTTCTGCACCATGGGGTGTCCTGCTGAGGTGAAAACACATAAAACACTATCGATCTGTCCTGTTTGCCCTTAATTTTTTTTTAGGTCACTGGATCCAGAGACAAATAAAGAGAGCAACTGACAGAATATACAATCTAAAGAAGCATGCAACCATTTTGGATTAAGAGAAAGAGGCTCTTACAAACACTGGCAATTTTATTGCTTTTCTATATACAGTGGGTACGGAAAGTATTCAGACCCCCTTAAATTTTTCACTCTTTGTTATATTGCAGCCATTTGCTAAAATCATTTAAGTTAAATTTTTTTTCCTCATTAATGTACACACAGCACCCCATATTGACAGAAAAACACAGAATTGTTGACATTTTTGCAGATTTATTAAAAAAGAAAAACTGAAATATCACATGGTCCTAAGTATTCAGACCCTTTGCTGTGACACTCATATATTTAACGCAGGTGCTGTCCATTTCTTCTGATCATCCTGGAGATGGTTCTACAGAAATTGGCATATAAGTACATTCAGGGGGAATTCACTAAGAATGAATGATGGACTGAAAGACTGAAAGAAATTCAACTGTGTAAGACATAAGTTTCTAAATGTTATTTTCAAAGTGGAAAACAACACTAAATCTAAATAACCCCAATTTCTAAAGTGGGGTTTCGGTCAACTTTTCTGTTTATCCGAATTTTCAAGGTACTGAGGTAATGAACGGTGATAAATTGTCTTGTCTTCACACTGGCTTCTCATCACACACCTCTGCATTGGCTTACAGTCAGTCCTCTGACACTGACTTTGGTGTAAATGTAACATAGTCTTAGGTATTTAAGATCTAAATATGTTAGTAGGAAATGTGAAAGAAATATGGAAAAGTATTATTGGTATTACAAAATGTATTCTATTTACCTGTGTTAATTAGTCTTCATAAAAGAATAACCAAAAATAGTTATTTTGAGTAGGGTTTGCAATTGATGACTTTTATTTTATTTTTTATTTTTTATAAATTACTGTTATTAAAATAGTCTGATACTTCTTATCCACTAAAATGCTTCTGATACCAGACGTTAAGACGCCAGTATTCATGGTTGAAAAACAAACTGTTCCTTTTGCTTTGTAGTCCCATCCCTGAAAGAACAACTCTTAACAAACCGGTTCTTTTTAAAAGTGAATCAGACCCAGACCCTATGAATCAGACCCATAGAGCACGGCTATTTTCAGACCTGTATATCGTTTGCTTTTTTCCAAAACAGGGACTTGTTACAATGTTGCATTTTCCTCTTGGTTCAGTTTCGCTTTCACAAGGCAACATTTCCAAAATGTGTTTATGCAAGATGCATCTCGCATATGAATAAAACTGTCCTCTCATTGGTCAGAGTACACCTTTTTCTTCATAGCTTCATCCATCAAGAAGTTAGCTCTGCGGGTTTATTGTGAATGTAGGCATCATTACAAGAATGCTGTCCTGACAAAGTCTTGATTCCCGCTTTAACTGGTAAGTCAGTTAGAGCGGGAATCAAGGCTTCTTCTGGACAACATTCTTGTAATGCACCTGTTTCGGAGAAGAGTAATTACACAACAGTTTAAGATGAAGACGCTCTCTTTGGTTTTCAACTGCGATAACTAATGTGCTCACCCACAGAATCAAACACTGCAGCTTTTTACGTAACACATTTCCCATTATAGATTATGATGCAGCTTGATTTGTTGGTCCGTTGGGCTGGATTGCTTTCTCACCACAATCGAAATGCTCCAGAGTTAGTTTTCAATCTGGCTGAGACCACCTCGTTCAGGCGATCTCGGGCCGATTATTTAGGTGCAGGAAAAGAAAACAAAGGAAGAAGCTGCACCAGGTTCCAAACAAACACTCCAGATGAGCCAGATTTGGCGTGCTGTTCATATAACAACATATGCATATAAAAATGTAGATTATGGGTTTTATCATTTGTATTTAATAATACATACATTAATGTTATTGCTCATTTAACAATGAAATTGCATTTCTGTAATTGGAGGTAGCCTGCTTTACTACTCTACTCTACAATTGTGGAACCGAATAATTGGAACCCAAATCATTAAATTCTTCCCAATTCCTCCCAATTCCCATTCCCACATAGAACACAAACCATTTCCTCTTGTGGATTTTCCAACACATCATTAAGGAACATGTGTTGAGGCCCATACGGTTTCCTCAGATACACCTGTAAGAGAAAAGCTTCAGGACCTCTACTGGAGAGGTAAAATATGATTGGCTGACCCATTTTGAAACTGCCAGCTTTGATTCTGGTGATGTCTGGCATGTAACTCGCTGGAAGTTGAGTCTAGGACCTCAGTGAATACCTGTGAATTATATATGTTCCACTATAACATGAATATGTTGACAGAGATGATACAATAATATAATAAGGCCTAGTAATACAATATGACAACTAGTTAAAAAAATTCTGGAAAATAATTAAACTCTCCTATGTAATTTTAATGTGGTGTGACAGTAAAGCACAACCTAAAAAGCTTGACTTCAGTTCTGAGAATTCCAATCAAGATGGATTTAAATGCCAGTGTTCTGGTCTGGCAGTTAACATGTGCTCTGACATGCTAAGCCTTGGGGCCCCTATGTGAAATTCAGGGTTGAATCTCACCCATTAAAAGTAATGGGTTCAGATGGGTACTATTATTCTTATAAAAATGAATAGCCAGACTTTTACTTATTTCTGTTTCTTGACTTATTAGTTTTAAGTTTGACAGAAATAGATAATGTGACCAACATGTACAGCGACCAATCAAAAAGTACACTATATAGTTGTCAGGGATAGTCCAGCTTCGTCAGGCCCAATCACCTCACACACTCGTTCACAATCACCGGATTACTAATCAGCCGCACCTGTCACCACCTCATCAACACTAGCTCAAATACTCAGTCACTGCAGTTGCACTTTGTCTGGTCTTGAGTTCACTACGCTACTCCTTACCTGACTCACGAACCTGGACTCCAACCTGTCACCGTCGAAGTCATCTTCCGTCAGATCCGAAAAAGACCCAAGAAGCAGTCACTAAGTGAGCTAGATCCCTTCAGTTCCTGGAACTCTTTCTGTTTAACCCGTTTGCTCTCCATCTCTCCCCTCAGCACCTCTGTTCAATAAAGAACCCTGCTTACCTGTACATCTCCGTTTTGGTCTCCTTCTGTACTGTGACAATAGTAATATAATTACTAAAATATCACGAATAATACTAAACATAAAAAAGCATAAAAAAATAAATAATATACAGCGTGGATCATTTGAATAGATTTTGAAAACAGTTTTGCAGGGGTCAGTTAAGATTATTTCCTTTTATTCAGTTAAGATTCTTACTTGGTTACAAATAAATTCTGTTTTAAATAAATCCTGTTCTTTTGAATTTGTGAATTTGTTATCACCTGTTCTATTAATGAAAGAAAAATGTAAGGTTTCCACAAAAATATTACATATACAGCACTGTTTTCAACGGTGATAATAATATGAAATGTTTCTTCACAGAAATACATTACATTTTAAAATATATTGAATTAGAAAACAGTTATTTTAAATGGTAATAATATTTATATAATAATATATAACTAAGTAATAAAATATGAAATGGAAAGCCAGCCAAACAGATATGAAGTAGTGGTTTCAGTCAGCACTTGCCACTTTTGTGTTGCATATGCATCAGACAGTGAGCAAACAGACAGTTGGTGGTCCGTGTGCATGTCGTCCGAGGCAGAGACTCGTTCCACATCGGCTTCTGTAGAACATCTGCCACAGATGAGTCTGAGAAAAACACTGAAGTTGATGTCTGGATGCAGTTACAGCAAAAATCGCCTTTTGCCTTGCTGCTTTCCTGGCATTGTAACATCTGCCGAAGATTCTAGTAAATCCCAGCGGCGTCATAATTCCCACAACACTGCTAGAAACTCTATGAGAACGTCTGAGGTCAGCTGTAAGCCTCTTCCGACCAATCACTTACATATTCTGTAAGAGAAAATGACACATGAGCTGTGTCTCATTTAGAAGGCTGCACCCTCCGGAGGTCGAATCCTCTAGAGGTCGCATCCTCTGTAGGATGCATGTACGAAGTGTCCTCAACCAAGAATTAAACGAGACGGCCTTCGTAGGACGGGCGGAAAAGGAAACCGGAAGTATCACGTTGCTATGCCAACACATTTAGAGCATCGTTGCGCTCTCACACTACTTAACCAAAGGAAAATTATTTCTAAATTTGGAAAGTAATTTGAAAAAAAAAAATGCTTTTACTTGTTTTATTTTGTTCAATGTTGAGGAACTGCAGCGTACGTACAGCAGACATCTATTAGAGAAAAAAAGGAGGAAGATATTTAAAACAAAGTTTATCCGTTTTTACCGAGGCGAATTAAGGTAAGTTGTAAACACCACATCTGCGCTTGTGTGTACCTTACATCTGCCGGCGCCGGCATTTTTCAAATTAACAACGGTTGTTCACGGCGACGCAAAGAATTGTGGGTTATCTGTAGCAGCGAAGGATAGACCTCATGCATCCTCCGAATTCCTGTGAAAGAAGGTCGTATTCGAAGGTCGCATTCGGAGTGTCCTACTTGCTTTTCTGAAATGAGACAGCCTCGATGACGTATGCAGCCTTCGAATGCGACCTCCGGAGGACGCAGCCTTCTAAATGAGACACAGCTATGGAAAGGCCTGCACTGTTTCCCTCAGATTCACCCTCCACCTGCAGATGCACTGTCACCATGGCAACTGCTGATGCAACGGAGAAGGGCTCACTCCAACTTTTGTGTTACAACACGTCTATTTGAACCAGACAGAATGTGTCACAGGTGTAACATCCGAATAACAATGACTTCCAGGTGTTGAGGATCAAAGGACAGTCAACAGGATTGCAAACTGCAGTGACAGGGTTTCATAAAGTTATCTAAGTGAAGCTTTGCCTGGAACCGGTTGTAATGATGTTAATGCTATTATGTATCCTTCCTGGAGGAACATTGACTTCATTCCCATTTATATCCATGACAACAAGCATCCTTGTGATCCTTAATTGCTAAAACCAATAGTGTTTGTTCGCTCTGGCAATCTGTAGGATGTCTTAATCTGCTCCAGTTCACAGGATTAGGATTTAACAGCTCCTAACCCACCTCGAAATGTCATTAGGACAAGAACCTTCCCTAAAAACATGGGAGATGAAGAAAAAACAGCTCCCTGTGTTCAAATCCGGCATTTTAAATATATAATGACCCACTCAGACGGGGCAGACTCAATCTATTTCGCTGAGAGGAACATGTCATTACGGAGCAGAGACTACATTTTGGTGAAATGTTCTTCATTTTTGCCTCATCCTGCACTTGCTAGCATGAAGATGTTTTTACTGCATTTATGTAATTCTCCAAAGTGGAGGCACGCATTGCTGGCATGTGATGTGATTTCAAGCTCACGACGATAAAACATTCATGTCCCACATCCTCTTAGCTGGGGTTCGGCAGACTGCTCACAAAATCATTACAGAAATATTGTGCTTTGGAAAGAAACTTTGGGGTCTTCTGGGTCGTCCTGATATTAAATGCTGAATGGTGTCAAATGCTTTTTTACAGCTGACAAAATGCTTCTTATTGTTGATGCTTTTTGCTGTCAATTACATTTTCAAAGACAAAACCTTAAATGCACATTTTTTAATGTTACACATCATGAATGTCTGTTAAAAAGATTTCTGAATGTCAAATTTGATCTTTCTTGTTAGACATGAAACGATTTGAGCAACATCGGAATGCCAGAAAAGATCAAACACAGGTACGTGCCTTATGTTTTGATGTTTTGATGTTCAGGAGATTGAGTTTGTTCACATTCTCTGATTGATAAGTAGTACTGTGTATCCCTGAGTATATTTCAGTCTGCATATATAGAAAAAACCTCAGGCAGACACAGACAGAAAGAAGGAATCAGCCACTAAAGAACACTCTGAAGATGTTAGGTGTGTGAAGGTCATAGGTGACTAATGCGCCATCTAAGCTGGAGATCAGTCTGAAATCGCCAGCTGGCAATGACACACTCTTTCAAAGTGCAGTGTTTAATCTTGTGACAAAAAATAAATAAATAAATAAAAAATTCACAGCTGATAGCTGCAGTTTTTCTTTTGCCACTGAGAAACCTTCATTGTCGGGTTTCACTTTTACATGATGCATTTTATTAAAAGCGAATCTTATGATTTAAATATCATCACACCATCTTGAACTAGGTTGCTAATGATTTAACTTTACTGGCGACAATCTTTAAAAGGTTGCTTTGCAGATTTGCTTTACAGTTGCTAATTTTAGCTTTCTGTTTGTGCTCAAGAAGTGAAACAGAGTTGGAAAGAGGGTTTGAAAGGGATGGTGAATCAATGCAGAATCTTGTAAGGGGAAGTTAAACAGGACAAGATTGAAGTGGGATTGTGAAGTTACTTTTTCACGAACTATGACCCCTGAAAACAGCTGTTGCAATTCGCCCCCTAGTGGCAGTCTTATGAATGTTTTGCTGTGAAGCTTCCATGATTCTGTTTATGCCTTCAGTAAAGGATTACAACAAAGAGCATTTACCCTGTATTTATTGGGCTGCTTTGAAAAAATGGATTTACAAAAGGTACACTATTTATACCTAATTTACCCATAAATGGTACATACAGGAAATTCATATATATATATATATATATATATATATATATATATATATATATATATATATATATATATATATATATATATATATAAATTTCCATCTCACAAACAAGGTCTTGGAGGATGGTACACATCGTGTAGTCAAACGATCTATTATATTTATGCATTTGGCAGATGCTTCTATCCAAAATGACTGATCCACTTTTGATCTGACAACCACAGTGGGTTAGATCTCATTGAAAATTAATGATTTCATCTGTCGTTTGTCATAAACGGTGAAAAGGCGTGTTGAGTGCAGGATGAGAATGAGACTTGGCAAGAGTGAAGAAGGACAGTGAAACTGGACAAAAGTGGGGAGGGAGATGGAGACATGACAGCAATGGAGATAAAGAGTGAGACAAGGTAAGGGTGGAGGAAAGTAAGAAAAGACAGGAGTCCAAATGGAGTTTTTTTCTCCATTCCTTCATTTTAATTGCTCAGTGTCTCTTGAATCTCTCTCGACTATGGTAGCAGTTCTCAAATTACTGTTCAGTTTTGTAAACGCATTCATGCGTGTGTGACACTCCTGCTGTGTGCAAGCCTGTAATGTGGCAGCATTGTTTGTTTATTTTGATGTTTTCTTCCAGCCCGAAAGGAAGGAAGAAAAAGGATGCAAATTAAATATGGAAATCAACAACATACCACTTTTGCCAGCCACTTGTGCTCAAAACACCTATGAAGTCATGTGATATCTCATGTGAGCCCCTTCTCATCTGACATTTTTGTCAACCTGATCTCATAAGAAAAATGTGACCATGCATACATTTATGCAAAAGCCAAAATACATGCAGTGCGTTTCACATTTTGCAAAGACATATATTTTTAAATTATATTTGTTATTTCACAACATTTTTTGTTACTCAAAAAACTCACTCATCACTGCTTGTGCATTTGTGGAGATCCTAGAGAGTCTGTAACTGAAGTGTCGGAGTGGCTGTTCCAGTACTTGCTGAGATTTTACAGTCTCTGATTTTACAGTGCTGACTGGAAATTGTGGACTGTCAAAAAGGAAATGTAAATAATTCACTTGCAAACAAACGACTCACAGAATCAGCAGAGAAAACAAGTGTAAATTTGGATAAGATAGCACAGAATATATTTGGTTTGAGCTTGCAGCTATATAATTTGTTTGTAGAAAATAAGCATTTGAGGGGAAAAATGCCAAATGATGATGGAAAATGGGAGTTGAAGCAAAGAAGAGTCTGTTTTATTCTTGCATATATAGTCCACCAAAAAGTCCATTCAGTGTTAGAGCCATGTACCGCATTTGTCCAATAAGTGACACTGACAAATATGCAAATTAGAATGTCAACCAGGGTTTCTGAATGTACAGCGTGAAACGTCAGTTTATGAATAGGATTAATTGTTAACCCAGGTAAAGTATGAGCAGCGTAAATTGCAAAACAGTTGTGTCCTATTGTGTCCTGGTAAGAAACCAGCTCATAGTCCAATAACCACATAACCAAAGCCAAGATTCCTCGTTATTCCTCAATGTAATAAGCCCTGGGTTATAGTACTTCATTAAACTAAATGGAAGATGATACAGCTCTTTTGGACAAACCACTGGCCCCGATTTCTGTCACCTGAGTCAGAACTCTTCTGTCACATACAGAAAAGGTTTGTTTTAATATTCAGCCTGCAGCGTGATGATGTCCATAACCTCAGTGCCACGAATACAGCTCAGGTTATTTTAATTTCTTTGTCGCTCATTCTAATTAGATTTCCTGCTCCTCTTTTACAGCGGCGGCTTTTGAATGGCGCTTTGAACTTCACTCTTCTCTGAGGTGGTACAGGGAGGCTGAAATGATAAGAGAGGAAAACCGTAGGATGGTTAAAGAGAACTTCCTCGTGGAGGCGAGTCTTGGGAGATTAGGATCTAAGATGAGCCCTGGCTGTCTCTCACTCGCTCTGTGTATGTGCAGAAGGAAGGAACGGAAGGTCTCATGTGTTGTAAAGGCAAAAACACAGACCTGGAACGAAGCAAATTCTAGATCTCTATATTAAATCATGTGTCTCAAAATCATCTAAACTGCTTGCACATACAGTTTAGCCCGACGTAGCCTATAGATGAAGACGGATCGACTCCCGCAGCATACCTCATCTCCATCTCCGCATGTGCAAATAAACAGATCAATATGTTACATGTTTCCCATATCATACAGTCATCGTCATACAGTGTTCTCTGGATTTATCAGTATGAGATTTGAAAGAAAATCGCTTGAAATAATATTCAAATGCTTTCCCACCCCCGTCGCTCTCTGTCTTTCTTTATCCATTTAGTCTCTCTCTCTTTCGCTATCTCTCGATATCTCTCTCTCTCAGTCTGTGTCTTTCTCTCTGGCTCTTGCGAACTTCACAGACCATAAAATCAGCGATTGCATTGCTAGGCAACTAGCATTTGCAAGAAGCAGGCTGGAGTGGAAGCTTCTCAGTGCTTTTTCAAATGTAGAATATGGTCATGGTTGTTAACGAGAGACACACAACATATTCAATCGGAATACACTGTTCATCTGGCATGCTAAAGTCACGACTTTACACAATTGGAGTTTTATATTACTGTAGTACTCTGGAGTCGTTATGCGTTTTTATGTTCTAGAATAATCTTTAATATCTGGAATCTGAAAGTCACACTTCTGTTCTTAATGCAAAATGTTATTAATACCGAGCAGATATGAGTCACGGTTGACAAGTGCTCTTTGAAAATGTTCATACTGCACAGCATTTCCAGAGGGCACCTTGTAAAAAATAGTGTGCAATACACAAAATTAGTTATATTCAATTCAAAGAAATATATTCAATTACATCTTGAACTTTGTGTCCAAAATCTGCTATCAACCTGAGGCTACTTGCACACACGGGGACGTTCAGCCACTGAAAATATTACTCATCATTTTTTGGGTTACTAATGTTTTCATCACCTCCTCCTCCAGTGTTTTGAACTTTGGAAAAGTTCCCAGGTACATAAGTTGAACTCAAAATCTGCTGATTGTGTTACTGTCCACATAAAGCCTCAAATTTGGATGCATTTTTGAAAGTTTTGTGCTCTTTTGTGGGATGTAGGACAAACAAAATCAGGGAATTGAAGTGATGAGAAAAAACACAAACCTTTTGTGTAAAATAATACAGTAAACTCACTACAGGTTTCATCAGATTTGCTCATAAATATTAATAAAGTAATGTGAGGCTCACCCATTAGTCTTAACTGATTTGTTGAAAGATACACATTGAACTTCGACATGCCTCTCCAAGTTATAACCCTTGCTATGCCTCAGCATTTGATAAACAGTTGATAAAAAGCACTGAGAAATCCATTTTTGCAAGTGGCTTGGAAGTATATTTATTATTAGCACAAATAAATAATTCACAATTTGCTAAAATCTAAGGCCTACTTTTACTAACTGGCTAATTAGACACAGGTTGTTTATTGGCGTTTCTTCTGTGGGCACTTTTGGCCTTGTGGACATTTAGAAAAATAAACTCTCAAACTTTCACTAGTTCGTTTAATTGATCCACTAACAACATCCATCAGTGTATAATGTAGGCTAGATGCATCGTAATTTTTCTGAAACATTGTGAACATTTCCAACACAGCCATTTTCATTTCTGAAATTATGTTTTGTGTTTAACAGCATACTGTGATGAGAATTACATTTTTGGAATGAAATGACTTCCTTGTCTCACCACTTACATAACTAGGATTTAGATAAATATTTACCTTGATGTTCTTTGCACATCACATGTCTCTGTTGTCTCATTGGTCATAAAAGTAACTTTTGAGAAAACTTCATTAGCTGCAAAATTCTTCGTTCGCACAGATCTTGTGCTGACTGCTTTTTCTAGTTGCATTTTTAAAGTGTGAACATATTTTAACTAGACATTGCGTCATTAAAAAAAACGTCCGTTTATGGCATGTTTGCATTGAGAAATGGATGTTTACACAGCGCAGTGGAACCTAAAACGCGTCTGCGAATGCTTTGGAATAAAGAAAACAACAAAAACGCGGAAGGAAGTGGAAAATTTACCTACAATCACAAAACCTTAAAATGCATTAAAAAAAAAAAATAAAAAAAATAAAAAAAAAAAAAAATAAATAAATATATATATATTTGTTTCTTACAAACATGCAGTTTTTTTGCTTCACAAGATGTTAATTGATGGACTGGAGTCGTGTGGATTTTTTGTGGATTATTGTGATCAGCTGTTTGGACTCTCATTCTGACGGCACCCATTCACTGCAAAGGATCCATTGTTGAGCAAGTGATGGAATGCTACATTTCTCCAAATCTGTTCAAATGAAGAAACAAATTAATCTACGTCTTGGTGGCCTGAGGTTGAGTTATATATATATATATATATACTGAAGGTAAAGGCCATTTACAATCAAAACACAAATACAATAATGCACATAGAGCACTTTCGGACAGGTGTTTTGGACAGGTATTTTAAGTACAATGTTCTGTAAATACAGCAATATGTGATTGGCTCAGTATTAAGGATGTCTTGACACATGGCTCGGTGTGAGAGTTTCATCTTGGTCAGACGACAGAACTGTAACATTTTGGGCCAGTGCATCGTTAATTGCATTGAAAATGTTATGTTAATTGATATCGCTAATTCAGCTGATAACATTATCTAGCTAAGTAATATAGATTAAGTTTTATAAAATGTGAAATTGCTTGCGATAGTCTTTAAAATGTCATGACAAACCAATCAGTAATGTTTTGTCTCCTGTGCCACTCTCTCCCAGCAAACGATTACTTTTTTTTGGTGAGGCAAATAAAGAAAAAAATCCTTATTTTTAAGTCCTGATAAGGCTAGTGTAGTCATTCAGTTTCCATTGTGTGTGTATATATATATATATATCAGAGTGTACAGTAGTAGTATTACCATCTGATACCATCTCTAGAACTATAGTGTATATGGCACTAACAGTAAGCAACTTTTTGAAAAGTAATTTTGAGAAAGTTCAGCAAGTGCTTTGTCACGTGAAGTCTTTGTAGCCCATAGTTACATTCATGCTACACAATAGTACTGAAGAAAATGCTGCCCCTGAAGTCACTAGAAATTGAACAGATTGAAATCTTTGGTGCTCTCATGTTGAAAAAAAAAGTTTTCCTTCCACATCCTAGATTGAAAAAGGGGGTTATCGCTGCTCTCCCTGCTCTTATCCATGCTAGGCTGCATGGATGCGTAGGGAGTTCTTGCCCAGAACAGAACCATACCGCCAATCCAAACTGTATGCTAATTGTCAATCATCTTTGATGACAGTGGTCCTGACAGAACTTATGAAAAGCTAGAAATGCCTCTTATATGTGTAACATTTACATTTAGAACATGAACATATTTGTTCTTGTTTGGGGTTGTATGTTAACTGTACCGTTGCAGTACAGTTTAGTTATGCCTAGTTTCCAAATCAGTTTTAATGTGACCTTCAAATCTTGAATGAAAAATAATTGAGTGCTCGAATCTGAAGGAAAACCTTTATGTGAAGAATTAAAATGGACACTTTCTGTATGCTGCTAATTTTCCAAATGTTTGAATTATTTGTTCACTAATTGAAGTTTTGGAAGTGGTTCCCCTCACCATTCATTAAATTGTGTGTGTGATTACGGCATTCTGGCCTGATTGAGAGAAAGTGTGTGTGTGTGAGAGAGAGGTGGGATGAAAGATCATTAGAGGAGAGAAAATTATGAGTTAGCTAATCATTCACCCTGATCTGCATTGATAGTGCTTGTTAGCGTGACTTAATCTTACGCGAGAAGGAGATAAGGAGAACATATAAAACATCATTTATTACTATGACCACCAATGACTTATATTACCAGTCAAAATTTGGACCCACATGACTAAATCTATGCTTCTCATGATCATAAAAACACTTTGATCTAAAGGCTTATGCTTAAATGCTTGAAATTAGTTTTTTAGACAAATATAAGTTATGCCCATGTATGAATTTATTCACAGAACAGTTTATTTTTAATGCGTGGGTTGGACTATAAAGGCTCCAGTATACTTCACACGGATACGCTGTTTTCGTTCAGATCAAATCACAGCAACGTAGGAAACAGATCCGGTGTGACGCAGCTGACACAGAACAGCATACGTTGTTTACGTCCAGCGGATATGCGGAGAAGCAGAAAATGGATGCCCAGCACTACATGGAAGCATGCTGTTTAAAAAGCAGTACTCCTAATATATAGTTTTGATTTGTTTTGGTTACTAATAATTCCCTTTTTTGTTGTTTGTAATAGATTTAATGCGGTTGATCAAACGTTTGACTGTAGTGTAAGTTCAGAACTTAAGTCTCTTTATCGAGTCTGAGTTTGTACTTGGAGTTTGTGCTTGGAATCCAGTAATTTCCATAGGAATCAGCGCATCTGGGATTTTTCCCCCCTACATAGATTCTGCATGGGGCTCAAATTAATCACACTAATACTTCATGCCTCACTACACTATTAACATTAAACCTTTTTAGACATGAAATTCCACCAAAATGTCGCTAATGTAATCACATCTTCATTCTCTTTGTCAGTCTGTGTTAGATCCCCTGAAGGATCTCGGGCAGTTTCAGGTCAGCAGCCTCTTCCAGTCTGTCCGTTTTTAAAGTGCAGTCACTGCTGCACTTCTCCCAGTGGACTCGCAGCAGGGGATTGTTCCCTTTCAGTCGGTCACTCTCGATGTCACGTCGGATGACCGACGGAATTGGGATCTCGCTTAGAGAGACCAATCCACTTCGAGTGTAAACTAAACGAGCCAATGCACATTGGCATGCGATTATTGCATCCAGCTGCTGCTGATCACAGCGTGAGTATAAGTAGGCAGCAGATGCAGCGCATATTCAGCTTTTCGCTTCGGAGCCGAGTGGTTCTATCGTTCTGCTCCTGACCTTCCAAGAGTAAAAGACTACGAGTCAAGCACACTCTTTGTGGGTTCTCGTGCTGGTGGACGGCACTTCAGCGGCGGTGGTTTTCCCGTGTCGAGTGGGTTGCACACAGCAGGCTGCACTACCCCTGTGTGTGTTGCAGACGGCCATCTCCCCTGTGCGCTTCAGCACACTAAAAGAGCTATTTTCCATTCTAAAAGAGCTTCCAAGAGATCGGATGTCGGTCGCAGCATCGGAGGGTGAGCCAGACTTTTCTGGGGATGAAGATCTGTCAGCATTGCCGCCTTCTGGGCAGCCAGCGGTGCCGGATACGGACCCGGAAATGATGGCTATGCTTTCCCGGGCCGCCGAGAGAGTCGGGCTCGAGTGGAATCTTCCAACGCGTCCCGAACCCTCAAGGTTGGACGATTGGTTTCTCGGGGTGGCTGGCGCTGGTTCTCAGGGCCCCACCCCAGTGCCTTTCTTCCCGGAGGTGCATGATGAGATTGCTGGGTCATGGAGGGCACCTTTTACTGCCAGAAACCGCCCCGGTGGCTCATCCTCCCTCACCACCCTTGATGGGGGTCCAGCGAGGGGGTATACGGGAGTTCCCCAGGTGGAGCGGTCTGTTGCGATGCAATTGTGTCCAAATGCCGCTACCACTTGGCGAGGCAAACCGTTGCTCCCTTCCCGAGCCTGTAGGCATTCATCGGCTCTGATCGGCAGTGCGTATACGGCCAGGCCAAGGCACTGAGGAACTTGCACGAGGGTGGTCACGACCCGGAAGTTCTCACGGAGCTCCGCACCGCGACGGACCTTGCGCTACGAGCAACGAAGATTACGGCGCGGTCTCTGGGTCGTGCGATGTCCACTATGGTGGTCCAGGAGCGCCATCTCTGGCTGTGTCTGACCGACATGTACGAGTCGGACAAGGCATGTTTCCTAAACGCCCCCGTGCCCCAGACCGGCCTGTTCGGCGACACAGTGGAGAACTTCGCCCAGCAGTTCTCCGCCTGATGCCACTTGCGCGGTGTCTGAGAGCCTGGCTAGAGCAAACCCAGCCCATCTCTCGAACCGTCAGGCTCGGCTACGCAATTCAGTTTGCCCGGCGTCCTCCCAGGTTCAGGGGCGTCCACTTTACGTCAGTGAAAGCAGCAGATGCCCCTGTCTTGCATGCAGAGATCGCAGTCCTACTGGCG